>NW_020621603.1:7718679-7767973 GCF_003573695.1 Papaver somniferum | reverse complement strand
TGGTGGTGGTGGTGGTAATCGGTGGTTGGTGGTGGTGGTGGTAATCGGCGGTAGTGGGCGGTGGTGGTGGGAGGAGGTGGTGGTTATATATATATATAGGTGGTTATTAGGTTGGTTTTAAATTAAATTAGGTTAAGAGAAGGTTAGTCATTTCAACGTTTTAGGACACCCCTTATCACTATAGGGAAGGTGGCCTAGTAAAACCATGGTCCCCTCAAAAAAATCATGGTCCCTAAAAAATCATTCTTTTGAAACATCTGTTGTAACTTGTCAACTTTGCGGGCGTAAAAATCATGAGGCCCAGAATTGTTGGAATCGTTATGACATGAGCTTCCGTCCCCCCAAGCGTCAACCACCATCGTCTGGACCACAGGCTTATGCTGCTTATGGGCCTGGCTTACTACCATCACCCTCATGGACGCCTGACAGTGGTGCTATTGATCACATCACCAATGATATTTTTCGTTTTCAATTTCCGACTGAGTATACGGATCCTGATGGAATACAGATGGGTAATGGTTCTTCTATACCAATTTCTAATGTTGGTTCCTCTATTTTAGGAACTCCCGCTCATAAGTTGCAGCTTTGTAATGTTCTCTTTGTCATCAATAAGACGTGTTAGATGCAATCGAGAGAACGATGGATCATGAGAAATAAGATATCTCCACGATTCGCAAACTAATTTGCACCCAAGAATCAATTCGGTTGGTAAACGACATATGATATCTAGTAGAATCTCCGATGGTAAATGATTCACGTTCCCCATTCACAGAGTTTGAACAACCGAGAATTTTTCTTGTGGGAACTGGCAAATAGAGTAGGGTTACGAATTTAGTACGTTTTTCCCTTGACCACAATGTTTAGAAAGATAACCAACGATTTTATCACGATCGGGGATTGCGCGTGCTGCTGAGCTGACTTGTTCAGCTTGACTAGGAAGATGCTCGCCGGAATAGGAACATTTTGTGGTTGGGTTCAGAGAACTTGGGTGTCTTTCTAGGGCTTACCATTTCGTGGTTCGGTTCAGAATGTTCTTTTTACTTTATGTTACACTCCCCTTACATTCTTTAGCTATTTAGCAACTGGAGTTGCTAGAGGAGAGGCACTGTCTTTTCTTTCCCCAAATTGTCTTCTTCCCGGGAAAGATTTTCCATCCACAACCCCATGATTCTTCTTTCACTGAGCAAACATGGCTTCTACTGGGTCAATTGCATCAGCAGCTCCAATAGGTTTTGGAATTGGATCGGAATGGGTTGAGAAGAAAGAAAACTTGTGTTTGGGTTGAAGAATATTGATGTCTAAACATTTGGTAAATCTCTTTTTCTGAATGTTGGACAATTTTCAGAAAAATAATGCAGAATTGGTTAACCATCTCAGTTTCAACTGAGTTTATGTCTTTTGCAATGTGTTCTTGTAGGTTTTGATGAAAATTTCTTTCTATTGCAGCTTCACTTCCCATAAATTGTCTTTCATTTGGAATGGGTTCATGAGGATCAGTAATTGATCATTCAAGAGAACTAGGGTATGTAACTCCTTACAACAAGTAATATGATTTCCTTCTCAATTTTATGAACCATGTCTCAAGCAAATTTCCACTTAATTGTCTGTGCAGTATTATCTCCTTTTCTGCCGGTTTCATTTGTGCATAGTGTTTCACATTCGTGATATTTCAACGCAGAATGAAGTCAATAACATTCAAAATTTTGATCACTCTGAAAATTAAACTAGATTAAGGAAATATACATGCATATAACAGGACATCCGTTATACAATTGAGCTCCACTCATTGCAAATGTTTTGTTTGTGCACATTTTGGTTTCCCTGGAATCCTCTTTTTCTGACCTCTAAATGCATGATGATCAGCTCTAGAAGATAGTGATAGAGACACTAGTTTATAAGCAACGGCGACTCACAAAATTGCAAAGGAGATCTGATTAATCGACACTAGTTTGTAAGCAATGGCGACTCACTAGGTATATTCGGAGGCATTTCAGTAATATATTTAGAATCTATATACATATTCTCTTTGTGATAATAAGCCAAGAAAGAGTTCAATGGTATCGATACAGAATACCATGTAAGTATTGGTAGTCCCAATTGTCCACTACTGTAAAATAACTATAACACCCGTAGTAACATACCCTTATTAGATGGATACACTGTTGGGAATTCCCAGCCAGTGAGTCCACCAACTCTGCTATAATCAGAAGTATTTGGATAAAGTAAGATATATGGCCACTTAACAGGCCTGTACCTATTTCGCCACACCTTATTTTGGTTCGTCTCTATTATTTTGTTTACGATTTCAACCACCTTAGTCCACATTGCTTAAACACTTCAAGTGGTGCTGTATCTGAGGTATCGGCAATTTGAGTAAGTTTTTGCCGTCTGTACGAACAAGTTCTTTAAGCTTCTCAAAAAGAATGGCATCCTTAATTTTGTTTAGTGGGTCTATGGGTAGTTCCGTAGTTGGATTCCTCCCTCGTAGTGGTTAAATATGTTTCGGAATGTATGAAATACGTTTTGGGTGCTGTCACCTAAAGCTTTGATCTCGGGTACCGAAACCTGAACTAGTGATTTCAGGGCATAAGCAAGTGACCAAACAGTTCATCTCTAGGAACATAAATGTGTAGACTGAGGAATGCTAATTTGCTCTCTGAGCTAGGATCAGTCCAAAATGTTTGAAACTGAATTAGTATGTAAACCTTATAATGTTTTCACCTTGTTCTTTCTTGTGTTACCACGGTAATAAATATATCTGAAAAAAATGAGCTTGTTTTATGGGTGCTTAACCAGTTTTTGTCTTCGAGGGTTAGGGTACTCGGAGGATCCTCCTAGAACAGAACGTGCGTAGTTTGGACCCTTGCCAGGATCACCCAAATCATTGTAAAATGCATAGTCATATACTCTACCCATTCCTTGAGCTCCCCAGTTGCATCTCTTATATATCTTCTCTATGCTTACGTAATGGCTCTGCCGTATCATGTGGAAGGTATGTCTGCAACAACTCACATGATATCACTTTCTTCCATAACTTGTATATGAGTACAATTAGTTTCATAATCTTATTCGTCAAAAAGAAAATCTAACAGAAGAAACAACAATAAAACCACCTATTTGGCAAGTGGCAACATAAACATTTCACTGCTATAGAACACATAGAATGCATAAGGATATATATGCTTATCAATAGCTTTTGATGATGAGGCTCTTAAAGAAGCCAGTGAAACTTCCCAGTTATGCTGACATTCTGAACCATTTTTCTTTATTGTGACATTTCCATGCTGACATATTATAAATAGCCAACAAATGCATCATTCCCTAATGGTTTGTCATGTTTATATTGGTTACAGTCTTATACTTGACATAGTCATGTATACTCGGTGAGTGAGCTATTTCAAAGTTAAAGAATTAGAAAGTATAAAATCATTGTCATGACTCATGTGAGTCAGTGTTAGCCCAAATCTTTCCTCTATTTTAGGATTACAGAATCCCCTGTAATAGTTTTGTCCGTAAGATTGAATGATTGATTGTATTAATCGAAAAAGAAATATGATGGATGTGAAGTGGAAAACGTGATAGATCACTTTTGTTGCAGACGCATTGGTTTTTTTCCTTGACCAACCCATGCAATGCATTATAATTCCCAAGTATATGTTCATAATCCAGAATCATTTCAAGTTTATATTTGCTTTCTTGCCTAGCTCCAATCTTTTAAAAAAAATTAGATTTGAGAGACAAAGCTTTCTTTCAGATTGATGCTAAGGTTTGCTACATTTTCCTTAAAACATGTTATTGATGCCTGCCATTTTCTTTCTATGCCATTACTTATTACATACATCTTCACGTATTTAGTGGTCTTGAGAATTTTTTATTAAATTATAATAGGCCAAGAGTGTTGATTTAGTGGTCTTGAGAATATTTTATTAAATTTCTGTTTCACTATAATAGGCCAAGAGTGCTTAGCAAAGACGCGGAAGTATTATGCAAGCTAAGGCTGAAGCAGCTAAGGATATAACCAATGTTTTATCGTCTAAGGTAATCCTTTCGAGTTTGAAATGTATTTTCAATCAATATGTTCTTTTATGACAGAATATATATGTGAACCAAGGGATTAAAGTTGCAAAGTATTTGCCTCCAACCTCAAGTGAGCTCTATCTCTCTGTATGTCCAAAAAGTATTTGAGAAAATTGCTCAGAGGATTTTAAGACATTGAAGGATTTTGTGTTAGGTAAACTAGTACAGTTCCTTTAGATGAAATGGTTTTATCTACAATTTTATTTCGACAACTTGAGATGTGGTTTAAATATGGTTCAAGTTAGTCGTAATAAGGTCTGGTCTGTCTTGATCGCAGATTTTTGTGGAGAATGGTCTGTGCCATTGCCGAAGGTAGAACATCAGCCCAAATAAAGTCTAGCTTGGTTGTAGATGCTATGTCATCGTGTTTATGGAGCTGGTGCAGTGTGAATTTTAGGTGAGAGAGGTTGCTTGAAAGCAGAAAAAAGTATAACATATGTTTCTTTAAAAAGTATAACATGTGTGAATTTTAATTTAGTAAGACATGTTTGTGTGGAAACAGAGAGAGATCGCAATTCACCCATATGAGAGACTCCCTTTTATAAACTTAGGCATAGCTACAACTTACAACAGTACCCACTTTAAGGTTAGGTTAAAAGATCTAGCTACACTAGATGTACAGTAAATTTTAACCATGAAACTCATTCCAACACTTCCCCTCAAGCAGGTGCATAGATCTCTCGCATGTCTAGCTTGTCGAGGAAAGAGTTGAATAGACGATTTGGAACTCCTTTTGTCAGAATGTTGAAATATGGTTTTCCGTTCTTACAAACGGAGTGCTGATAATCCTTCATTCAACTTCTCTTTGATGAAATATCTATCCACCTCCACATGCGTGGTTCTATTTGTAGAAACATAGAGAGACTAAGTGAAGGAATGTAAATTACACTAAGAGGAGACTCCTTTCTTATACACATTTTATGCACAATTACAATTATACCCTTAATGATAGAGTATCTATATTACATTGTTCACTGTTCACCTGGGTTGCACTAATATCCCCACGGGTGTCTGATACAGAGACGTCACTGTGTGTCCAATATGGCAATTCCAAAGAACCATCATACTGGGACACATCTGTATACATAAATACAGACAGTTTTTTTAAAATAGGTAGAGATGTACAAAGTACAAACCAGATTCCTATATTGGTTCAAAATATATAGCATAAGTTCAACTAGATTTTTCAAATTTGATTATGCTTACAAAAAATCAAACAAAAAAGCATGAACTAGCCATGTATATCAGTAGTGAATAAATTATTTAGCACAAAATATATAATAGTAAGACTAATTATGGGATAGCAGCTGGTCCTAGTCCTCACAGACTCATGAGTAACGGCTTACGGTGGAGAATGGAGATAGATTTTTACAATAGAGATAGATCTGGTTTGTCATCTCTGAGGTATTTCATTCTATCTTTGTAACCAATGATGCTAAGCTGAGCACTTAATTGAGAACACAAAGCTGTATTATTTGCTAAAATACACAGGATTCTAATTATTACCTCCTAAAAGGTAGGTGAGCGTTACAATACAATTAAAATAATAGCTTTAGTAAACCAGCCGTATTTTTGGTATCTCCTTATGTGGTTGTGTCCATACACCATATGGGGACCCCCAGAAGTATTGGGGCAACCCAGCTGTTCACTATACACTGTTCACTATGGTGCAATAGGATTGGTTGCCATCCTATTGTGAATAGACTACTTGTTTTGTCAGTCTCATTGCAACACTACCCTCAAGGAGGTGCGTAGATATGTCGCATACCTAGCTTGTCGAGGAAATAGTTGATTGGATGACTCAAAACTCCTTTTGCTAGAAATTCCGTAGTCTGGTTTTCTGTTCTTACAAAAGGAGTTTAGATAATCCATTTATCCAACTTATTTTTAATTGAATGCCTACCAGAGCAAGTCTGAATCACTTTTCTCTACCTATAATACAAGTCCGTGTAAACCTTGTATCTTGACAGCTGATACGTCTTCAACTGTTGTCTCTGGTGAAGGACTTATTCTGATAACCATGTCTCTTTCTATGGTGTTATATTTTTGGTCTCTCTTGCAACCTTTTCTCAATTAGTCAAGTAACCAAGCCTTAAAGTATAGTGTTATATTCTTTGAGACATCTTGTGTTTTTCAATTCTTCCCTTAAAGTGTAGTGTTACATTCTTTGAGACATCTTGTTTTTTTCAGGACCTTCCTACTAGAACGACGATTGGTTTGGGTAAAGAGAGAGGGGATCTTTACTACTTGGAATTGCATGGGACAACACAAGATGACAATACAGGAGCTTACAAATCAATAAGTATGTCTGATTCTGAAGAACAAGTCCCGTTGTGGCATAAACGTTTGGGACATCTTTCTTTGGGTATATACAGAGATTGTTCCCTGAGTTGTTTACGGAACTTGATATGTCTAAAATTCGAATTATTATTCGCAGCGCTTTCTATGATGCTGATGATTGGCATATCTACATATGGCTATGATGTAACGAAACTGTAAATTCCGTAAGAACAGAATATATACTCAACTGTGATAGTACAAAGTACAGACAATATGACAAGAAACGTTGAGAATACCATCTATGCAAATTTTCTCAATACAGCATATATTTGATCATAGTTTAAACAATTCATTCCGCACAAATATTTCACGGTTGGAGAAGATGTGATTCCACGGCTTTATCATTATTTGGTTGTTTGAATAAAATAATCATCAAGATTCATTTCATTCATTAGATAAATGATAATCTCTGCAATTTACACCTGCTTCATTAATTAAGTATCTTCTTGGTCGATCCCATGGAAGTCCTTTCAAGACTCCTGGAGAAAGCCACAGTAGAAAAAAGAATCTCTGAAATTAAAATAAACAAACATGCACCTACTATGTCCTATCTTTTTTTCGCAAACGATTGTTTTCTATTCACAAGGGAAGATTTAGGAGAAGCAAAAAACCTTTTGGATATATTATCCAAATTTGGGGAAATTACGGGTCAAATGGTAAATTTACAGAAATCGGGGATTTACTTCAGCCCAAAAATTCACCTGAAACATGCAAAGATAATAGCAAAAATCCTAAAAGTCTCGTTCCTGACAAAACAGGACAGGTATCTGGGTACACCTCTTTTCTTCGACAAAAATGGAAAAGAAAACTTTGACCCCCTTTTACAAAGGTACTATAATACGCTACAAGGGTGGAAATCAAAGTTACTTTCGCAAGCGGGTAGGACAGTTTTAATTCAATCAATTCTCTTGTCATATCCAACATATCAGATGCAGATGCTTGCGCTTCCAAAAGATACTCTAGATAAACTTGACAAAATTCAGAGAGATTTTTGGTGGAATAAGGATAAGGAAAAACAAAAGGTGGATATATAAAAGCATGGAAAGGCATGTGCAAACCAAAGTCCCAAGGCGGTCTAGGAATTAAGAATCCCCATAACTTCAATATAGCCCTTCTAACGAAGTTAGCAAGTAGAGTGATGACAGAAAAGGATCAACTATGGGTAAAATTACTAGAAGCGAAATATTTTCATGGATCGAACCCTTTTCAACCGACAAGAAATTATGAACTCTCGTGGATTTGGACAAGTATTCAGAAGGGTCTCAATATTATAAAAGGAAACTTCATCTGGCAAGTGAAAGACGGAAAAAACACAAGGATCTGGGAAGACAAATGGATACCTGTCACAAATACATTAACCCAACCAAGTGATAAGCCGGACCCGATACCTCAAAAGGTCCATGAACTACTAAATTCTGATGGTGACTGGGATATTGAAAAATTAGATGAATATTTTTTCCCAGAAATTAAAGGAAAAATTCTAGTAATTTTCCCGAATAAAGAAAACAGGGACAGAATCAGATGGGAACACCATATTTCGGGAGCTTTTTCGGCAAAAAATATTTACAACCACCTTATCAATCAACAGAATGATGATGAGGAAGATATTATATTCCCAAGGGAAAATATTTGGAATTTGAAAACAATACCTCGGATCCGATTATTTATTTGGAAATTGATCCAAAAGGCGCTCCCAACAAATAGCAGATTAGCATCCCACAACCCAGAAATATCATCAGAGTGTCCTCTATGTAAAAACCAAGAGGCGGAAACAGAAGATCACCTTTTCAGAAAATGTCCTTTTGCTAGAGCAATCTGGTTTGGATGCGACTTGAAAACAGTCAACTCGCAAATCAACACAGATTCGATTGTTAAGTGGGTTGAGAACTGGATATCAAATACTATCTACTCAAAAAATTGTGAACACATCGCAACGGTCACTTGGTTCCTGTGGAAGTATAGATGTGAAGTAATTTTTAGGAAAACTAACACATATCCATATGCATTGATCCAACAGATTAGGAATTTTTTACAAACTCAACCGCCTAATAAAGAGAAGTTGCAAACAAGTGACAAAAAAAGAAGACAAAAACAAATAAGTGGAACAATTTCAACTCTGATTGGATAATTTTTACAGATGCCTCCTTTAACAAGGAGAATTTGACAATGGGCTATGCTTTCATTCTTTACTCGGTAGAACAAGAAGCTTTTATGCATATTTCTGCAGGTTCAGATTGGGCTTCCTCGGCTTTACACGCAGAAGCAAAATCAGTTTTGAAGGCTTTAAATTGGCTAGAAGATAATATTCTCTCAAGTGTCTTTATTGCTACAGATTGTAAAGTTCTGTCAGATTGCATTAACAAAAAAGATGCAGCAGTTGCCTGGACGGCGGAGAATACCATTGAAGACATTATTTCCATTCTGGACACTCTTTCACAAGTCAGGATAAAATTTATAAACAGAGATTACAATGCTGCGGCAGATTCAGTAGCAAAGGAAGCAAGAATAAGAAGACTACAACACTTTTCGAAGCATATGCAACAACAAATCCACACAAAAAGTATCCTTTCTAATGTTTTCGGAAAAAAATGAAATTGTAGAACTTTTGTATCATCTTGCTTAATTAATATATTCAAGTTTCTTATAAAAAAAAAACATTATCTTTCCCAATTTGACATACCTTGGGAATTCTTATTACAGCAAAGATTCGAGTATCACGTTTAACATTTAACAAGATTGTCTCTCGAACCCAGCTGTAGATCATTTTTTGTACGCACTATTATTTTATAGGGTGTTGTGTGCACGTCCCTATGCAGGAAACTGGCGTTATCCATTCCTTGACCGTCTCATCAAAATTTAGCTGTCGCATCCAAAAATATATTGGCTGAAGACCAAGCAACAATTTATGTTGCTATTAATTTGAAGCAACAAAGTAATACTGGGTTACTGGGTGTAGGTTCTACTCCAAAGTAATACTCCCTCGATTTCTAAAAAAAAAATAGGTTTGTTTGTTTTTCACAAAAATTAAGAAAACCAATCATTATAATCATTTTTTCATATTTTTGTCTAATCTATCTTTTGGTCTCCACTAATTTGATATTAGAGAAAGGAGAGAGTCCCTTTTTTGTATTAAGAGAGAAAAGGGAGAGAGAAAAGGTCTCCTCTACGGGTATACTAGTAAAATCCTAACATTTGACTATATATATGGAAACAAACCTTTTTTTTTTTTGACATATCCCAATAAGAAAACAAGTCTATTCTTTAGAAACGAAGAGAATGTATTGTCAAGAATCATCTTTAAAAACGGAGGGAGTATATTGTCAAGAATCGTTTCAGTTGGTAAACGACATATGATATCAAGTAGAATCTCTGATGGTAGATTTTTCAAGTTCCCCGTTCTCACAAAGTTTTGAAACATCGGGAACTTTTGGTTGTGGGAACTGGGAAATAGGGTAAGGTTAGGTTTTTTTTTTCTCCTTAAGTTTATAAGGAAATACTCGATCCGGGCCCTGATTGTTGAGAAGTGCGTTTTTCACGTCCAAGTTTCCTTGACCACGATGTTTACAACGATGGCCAACAATTTTAACACGATCGGGGTTGGTGGGCAAATTCAGCACGAGCATTGCGCGTGCCTTCTGAGCTGTTTCCTTTTGCAATCTTCAATATGTAATTTTCTTGGTGTGATGTTAAATGCCCCGGCTACGATGTGGTCGGGCCACATGAAATAAGTATGTGGTCCCTTTTATTTTCTTGACACGAATTAGAAAATTAGTTTTAAAGTAAAAAGTATCCTACTTTTTCTCATATAAAACACATAAAACTACTTTTAACTACTTATTTCTAAAAACTTGTCCCCTTTAAATCTTCCTAAAAAACAAAAAATTGATGGTTTCTACTACGTGTCAAGAAATAACAGGGGTCACATACTTGTTTGATGAGGCCCGACCACATCGTAGCCGCTCCGGATGTTAACGGGTGGCTGGTGCAGATTTTTTCAATTAGAATAGCCAAACTTCGTTATTGTAACGATGCATCTTTCAGTGTGGCAGTTCCCATTAGGTTGGTTGAATGTTGTTTGCTTAAACCTTCTTCGTTCATATTTACATTAAAAACGGTTGTCAGTGTTTGACTATCCACATGCCACAGTCTGACAAACATAAATGCATGATGCATCCATTTTTATTCGTAAACGCTATATGTCCTCATAGATACCATAATTTATAAAGGGATACCGGTCTTACTAGGGACTGATACCATTTCATCGATTCAGTGATCAGGATTGATGACTATCAGCTCTTAGTAGTAGAACTGGTATCTCCGCATATGAATCTTGATCGATACCCCACTTTTCCTCCCATACTCCAACCATGCACAAATACCCCCTGTCTTTCCCCAGCCCCACCCTCACTAAATCAATGGCGCAAAATCATGCCTCCTATAGGGGGAGTGATCTGGGGGGTCTCTAGCAGTTTGGATTTCTATTAAAGGCCGACACCATAGCCATAGGTAATGTGTACTATTTCTCTTAGTTCTTTTATTGTACTTCTGCTGTAGAAGAGGAATAATACTTCGGTATTGAAAGCTTTAGAATTCTCAAAATATCTAAACTGATACTCGGTATTCATTAATTTTGAACTGTAGGCAAACCACAGTTTTATCTTTTACATTTCACTCAGAGCACAATGATCCCATTCCCATATCAGCCTTGTGAACACATAAATCACGAGGACTAATACGTGTTCACAAACAATATTCGCACATACAAAAAACTCTTGAATTAAATGGCACGTGTATAAAATGGATGATACTATCGGTTCATCGACTCAAAGCCCTCGGGCTCATCACTGCCTAGTTGAATAATATCAGGATAATGATCGTATGAAGAGTAAGGCTACAAATACGAACATAAATACGAATCATAAGGGATATGAGATGAATATAAAAGTGCTGAAATATAAATAAGATGGAGATTTACGTGGTTCGGCACTAAGGCCTACATCCACGGGGGTTGGTGTTTCACTATGTATTGAATGTTTACAAAGATGAATGAATTTTTAGTATACATTAGTCTGCGGAAGCAGGGGATTTACTTACTCTTCCTATTTCTCTCTCTTATGTTCTCTTCTAAGGATTTTGGATTGGTCGAACCCTTCTCTCTTAGTGGAGAGGGGTATTTATAGGGTTGAAACGTGGGTCCTACTTCTGAGATGCCGTTGCAACCTTATCTTCTTGTGCTTTGTGCCCATTATGCAGAGGTCTTCGGTACATGATGCGGTCTAAGCTTGAATACGAAGAGCTATCCTCGCTTATTCCACGAGCTGATTGACGCGTGTATATCTCTTGGTATTTAATGCGGGCAGTTGGACGTCCGCTCGTGTCAGACAAGTGTCTTTTAGTCTGGTCACATTCGTGTCAGTCAATCTCTCTCTCAGCCGTTGATCTTGGATCTCCCTCGGGATAGGATGTACTAACACCCGAGGGGTATTATCTGGTGCTCCTCTTTGCCATCATACCTCTGTGATCCTCAGTCCTTGACCGTCAGATCTGCTGACCGGTGATATTTTCTGATGAGATGCTCCCCTAGGTTATGACTGCTTGTTATCATGTTTTGATGTCTCGCTTTGCATGCTTTTCACGTGTCTCTTCCTGTACACGTGGTGGATAAT
Source organism: Papaver somniferum (assembly GCF_003573695.1). Classification (NCBI taxonomy): domain Eukaryota; kingdom Viridiplantae; phylum Streptophyta; class Magnoliopsida; order Ranunculales; family Papaveraceae; genus Papaver; species Papaver somniferum. The sequence continues at coordinate 7,755,890 of NW_020621603.1, read as the reverse complement.
GAAATGTGTACATCCAAAATTTGCCCTTCTTCTTCTGACCTGGGCGTATTTTGCAGTTTTGAAGAAGAAAGATCGTCACACACGTTTTATCTATCCTGAAATAACTTCCCCTATAAGTACGGGCACGTTTCCCACTTTTGCATTAACTGCTCCTTGGTACGAGGGAAATTTATTGTCTTCTCTAGCTTTATAAATAGGAAAGAGAATGTGAAAATAACTTTCATCCTCTTCTTGTCAGTGTTCATCCTCTTCATGTGGTTTTTGTTTTCTATTCTTGTTCTTTAGTCATTTATTATCGTCGTCCTTGTAAGGAAGATAACCTATTTTTAATTTTCTGACTCTTTCGCTTTCGACTGCTGCTACCCCTGTATTAAAGATAACTTGCTTTTGATATCTCTGATCTTTCTATCTTCGACTATGGTTGGTGCTTGTCGTCCTCTTTTATATAGGTATGGGGTTTTTCATTATTTCCATCATTGATTTATCTATTTTCTGTTGTTGTATCTACCCGTTTGTCTTCTGCTGCTGTACTTTTGGCTTTGTGACAAAGAACACATATGTCGAAGCATATATGCTTGCCCCTGTTCTTTGTTACAAAGTCTATAAGTCTGTATCTAAGTGTCATCTCTGGAGTCTGATGGGGTATTTCTGATTATTTTCAGATTTTAGGGTTTTTGATGTTAATCCGGATGAACCATCAGTTTCTGGGTTTTTTGATCTTTAGTGATCCCCTCGTATTCTCCTCTAAACTGTTTTTGTGTTTCCTCGGAGCTATGTCTGATCGTCCGCGGGCTCCTTACCATACCCCCCCGTCTAGTCCGCCAAGATCTCCTCCGCGTAGGGATTCTGATAGATCTCCACTTGGGGGGAGGTTCCTCTAAATCTTCGCAAACGGATCATCGCGGTCATAGGGTTTCATCTTCTTCTGGTAAGAAGGTTTTGCCTACTAAGAAAGGGGATCCGCCGAAGGGTCCTTCTGGGTCTAGGTACGCTGTTAACTGCGCTCCTTCTCGTCCTCGTGAAGATTCTAAGAGTATGCAGGCTCCTCCTCCTCGTGATAATTCTAGGAGTGCGCGGGCTCCTCCTCCTCTTAGTGAAACATTGGATGTTCCGCCCCTTCGTTCCATGGCTCCTCCTTCAGTGTCCCTACAGAGTTCTTTGCCGCCTCCCCCAACAGTTTATTTCAATAGGAAGTACTCCAAGGGTACTACGTTGAAAGATGATCCACCTAAAAATCTTCCTTCCAAAAGGAAGGCTTCAGAATTGAGTCCTACGTCAGATTCCACAGACGAGGAAGAGGATGCCCCAGTGATACGCAGCGTTTCAGTTGGTCGGAAGAAGGTCAGGTTCAAGCATATTGATCTTGAGATGTTCCAGGAAAACATGAGCTTCAAGCCTTTGAGGTTCGCTTCTATGACCCTGATGATGATATCACTTACGAACTCATCTCAAAGTATCAGTTTGATGAGTTTCATCTGTTGACTACGGTTGGAGCCTTCGAGGCGGGTCTCATGTTGCCCCTGTATAAGTCGGGTGACTCCTTTTATTATGATGTGTTTGCTAGTCGTGAAGGTTCTTCCACAAACACTCATAATCGTTCTGTGTCGCAATTTTCTGGGAATTATCTTCGTGCACTGAAGGAATGTTATCTGAGGAGTAAGGGGGAGACGACGATGACCTGCTACGTTCCAAATCCTGCTGAGAGAGAGTGGTACACTCCTCAAAATTTTAATAGCTCCTTTGGGGATTATGTCAACAGTAGGAACCGTAAACCGTGGAGTGTTAGTCTTCGTAACATTGCCGCTCCTCGGGGTGAAATTCGTCTTTTAAGTGAGGTGAGCGATGCCAAGCTGAAGTATGTTCCTGGCACCGAGGGATCTGCTAAACGGAAACTCTTTCCTGCTCGTGAAAGGATTAAGCGTGATCATGATTATTAGTGGCATGCTACTGTCATTGAAATTGTTGGCCCTTGGGCTTATGGTTGGATTCCTGGTCCGCGCGGTTTGCGTCCTTCTGAAAACAGCAAGCCTCGTGAAACTCCTCCTGCTCGTTATGGAGATTTCTGTCCTTGGAATCTGAATTTTGCAGGCATGAATTTCCCTTACGCTCTTGATGTCGTTGATGGAGATGAGGAGGAGGATTCTGGTGCTACCCTTCCACCGAAGAGTGCTGCTAATGCCAAGGTACAATTTCTTCTTATATTCTCTATTCTATTTGCCCCCCCTTTTTTTTTCTTGGTTGAAATCATTTTTTAAGTGAGGGAGAAAATGAGATTTTGTTGGGACATGTACTGGTTTGTTAGGTGTCGAAGAAGAAGAAAATTGGACCCAAGCAATCTTCTACTGTTGTGACTGGTGAGACTGAGGTTTATGAGGAGGTTACTAGTCCTGTGAACGAAGGGTTTGCTGAGGATGAAAAAATGTCCGATGGAGAAGAACGCATTGATACTTCTCCTCCTGATGACGAGGGTGGTAATGGTGAAGAAGAAGTTGTCGCGGGTGGTGATGGTGAAGAAGAAGTTGCCGCGGGTGGTGATGGTGAGGCTGAGGGTAATATTACCGCAGGTGGTACTGGCGAGGAGGGATCTGCCCCTGTTGGCGGTAATACTGGTGGTGTGGGTGGTGAAGGTTTTGCTGCTGGTGGGAATGAGGTTGTGGGTACTATGCCCGTTATTTCCCTGGAGTTTTCCTTTGGTAGGATATATTCCGCAGGGGAATCCTTTGATGTAAACGCCGCCATGGGTCTTGCCGAAGACTTCTCATTGCTTTCCCCAAAAGATGATTGGGATGTGCTTGGGAATCTTGGTAAAGAGGGTGCCACTGGTCAGCAGGATGAAAACGCAGGTGGTCAGGCTGAGGGTTGTGATGTCGAAACTTGCGCGGATGAGGAGATAACAGCCAAGGAGAAGTCTGCAATTGGGTCTCCTTCGGAGGATTTCCCTCATTCGCTGATGCCTGAGGGTGAAGATGCCATCTTGGCTTGGTTTAAGAAAAAGAATCTGATGTTCGTTCTCAATCCTGCCCCAGTGGTCACTAGTGAGAAGAATTCTGACGCCTATACTCGTCAGATGATGCAATTGTCTTCTGATGACCGTGTTGCTGAGATGTGGGAGAAGAATTTGAGAGCTTCGGAAGCTAACCTGGTGGTTGACCCTCCATCCTCTGTTGCGGATATGATGGATATAGCTGATGGGTACCAGTACGGTTTTCCCCAGCAGCGTGTCTTGGAGGTAAATCCTTGTACCTTTTTTTCTTCTTCGTGATATCCGAACCCTTTGGTGTAATAATGTTTGTTGTTTGAGACATAGATGATGAGGAGCGAACATTGTAACCATGTTCTGTACCAATTCTTAAAAGCAAAGTCTTTAAAGTTGGAGGCTAAACTTCGTCATAGAGAAGAGGAACTATCTGCGGCTGAAGTGGAGATAAATGAACTGAGGGGCCGTCTTAAGGAAAAAGAACAGCTGGGTAACGCTGAGGAGAGTCTTCGTTCAGAGCTTGCTGCAGTCCGCAACGAATTGGAGCAGACTCGCATAAATGTCTCGTCCCTCACAGGTTCGTATTTTACCAATCTTTCACTCCTCGTGATTCCCTATTTGTACTTTGGTGTTCTGTCTGAGTCTCCCCACCCTATCTTCAGTGGGTGGAGTCCCCGGGCTGATATGGCTTCGAAAAGAAAGGGAACGACAGAAATACCGTATTGCAGAGTTGGTGGGGAAGTTGAAAAGCGAAGCCGTAAAGTGGAACGCTCGTGCTGATGAGCACAACGCCTTAGCAGCTGAGTGGCGTGAAAAGCGAACACAAATGGTTGATATGCAAAATAAGTACAACCATGACCGTCGTCTGTTCAATGGTACGCTGTTATGGACGCGTGATAACCTGCGGGAAGCTCGAGGACATGCTTCAGACTTAGAGGCTAGAGTGCGCCTTTTGGAAGAATATTTACGACAGGCTCGTTCCTTCTTAGGCCCCGAGGTTAGGGATAGTATGCTGCGTCTTACCGAAGAAAGGGATAATGCTAGGGCTGAGGTCAGCGCTCTTAGTAATTCCCTAGCAGCGTTTCGAGCTGATGTTTCCCGCCAAGTGGAGTCTGAGAGAGATCTTGAAGTAAATGTGTATCGACTCCATAAAAGGATGGGGGAGATGAATGATGAAGTCAACCATCTTCGTCACTTGGATTCAATGAATCAGGTAGACTTAGATGCGAGTCAATTTTCTCTTACGAACCTTCAAATGGATTATAAGAAATTATCCGACGATTATGACTTTCTTGATGATGCACGGGACGCAGTTGTTAATGAGTATGAAGAGGCTTCGGCTAATTTCGAAGGTATAACCTCGTTTTATCGAGTGTGATTCCGTTATTTCTTTGTTTTAACCCCTTGATATTTCTTGTTTTCAGAGCTCGAGGGACAGCTTCACGCAGCAAATGATGAGCTTAAAAAAGCTCAATCTGCCTTAGTGCAGCAGGAGGGACAAACCAACTATTTCAAAGGGTTGGCCGCGTCTCGTGAGGAAGCAGCAGAGATTTCCTCCAAAGACGAGGAACGCCTATCTTCGATGTTGTCCCAGCCCCACCAGCGGACCGCTGTCATCACATATAAAGCTCGATGTCAGTTAGCTGAGGAGACCAACAAAGTCCTAGACAAGATTGAACTTGATCTTAGAGCCGAATATGGTCTTGTCAAGAATTATCCGCGTCGTCCCCCACCCGCGCCCTTGCCTGGTTCTTCTGGGCCTTCTTCAGGTGGTAGTGTACCTTCATCTCGCAAAGACAACCCTGCTGATGGAGCTGTATCGTCCAAGTAGATTTCTTTTATTAGTCATAAAAAGTTGATACTTGTTGATTATATAGTTTCGGATCATTTTTTGATGTGTTTCTTGCTCTATCTTATTTGTTGAACTTGTAATCAACTCTTTATGAAATGGATCATCCTTTTGGCATACCTGCGTTATCAATTCATTTTTATTTTAAGTATTGTGAAGCGTTAAATTAGAAATAACTTGCTTTGTAAAAAGTTAGAGTGTTTGGGTGCGACACCGAAGGTAAGTACCTTCGTGATCGTCTTGAGACATGTCACCCCGCTGGCGAATCCTGGGCCAGAGGATTCCCAAACGGTGGGGGCCGAGGCAGCGTTCTAGGATATGGGATGCTTATTTGAAATATTTACATGCACCCATTCCATCGACCCGCTGCCTTAAAATTGGTTGGGTATCTCTTTCTGCTGGGTGCCTTCCCCATGGTCTTACACTCATAGACACTGATAGGGGAGCCCGGAGAGATTGTAGATTAACTACTTTCCCCAATATTGTTAATTTATTATGTAATGTACATGCTTTCACCCAGCGGGCCTTTTGACCATTTCGTTTGCTTGAAGATTTTGCAAAAAGTTTGTTTGATTGATAGGTTGAGGCCTGCTACTCCTCGTCCAGAGATAGAAACATGTAGAGAGGTTACACTTCCTTCTTCTTATGGTATTCTTCACGCAGATGCAAAGCTGCGCTGCTCCTATGGGTAGTACAGTTTGATCCATTTAGCATTCCAAGGGTGTCGGAGGACCTCGCCTTTCAGATTGCGAAGATAGTGGGAACCGTTTCCCGCAATGTCGTGTATTATAAAATGTCCTCCCCATGTAGGTGCTAACTTGCCCCATTTCTTCTCTCGTTGATACTACGGGATTGTTCTTAGCACATACTTCCCTTCTACAAAATTTCGAAGCTTAACCTATTTGTTCTATCTATCGCTAATCTTCGTTTATAATTTTCCATCTTTTGCAATGTTGTTTCCCTCCTTTCTTCCAGGTCGTCCAGTCTCTCTAACATCATGTTTGTTGTGAGATTTGTCTCCCATGCTTCGGTCTTTGTGGTTGGCATGAGGATCTCTGTTGGGATGACTGCTTCAGCTCCATAAGTGAGGAGAAATGGGGATTCCCCGGTGGAAGATTTTCATGTTGTCCTGCATGCCTATAATACATTGTGTAGCTGCTCACACCACCGCCCCATATGTTCGTCTAATTTCTTTTTGAGGGTAAGGGCGAGGGTCTTGTTAGTAGCTTCCGCTTGTCCGTTGCTCTGAGGGTATATGGAGGTGGATTTTTTCTTCCTTATTTTGAAAGTGTCAAAGAGCATGTCTATATTTTTCCCCTGTAATTGTTTACCATTATCGGACACGATTTCCGCTGGTATGCCGAACCTGCAAATGATGTTTTGGAATATGAAAGTAAACACATCCACGTCTCTGATCCTGGCTAAGGCTTTAGCTTCCACCCATTTACTGAAGTAGTCCGTGGCTACTATCAAAAATCGTCTTTTCCCTGACCCTTCGATGAAAGGCCCAACGATATCTATGCCCCATTTTGCAAATGGCCACGGACTATCCACAGAATTTAGCGTTGTTGCTGGCGCGTGTATCTTTTTGGCAAAACGCTGACATTCTTCACATCATCGGGACATTCTTGCGGCATCTTGTATCATTGTGGGCCAGTAATATCCTTGCATTTTTGCTTTGTCGGCTAGTGATCTCATGCCGCTATGATTCCCTGCGTCACCATAATGGATGTCATTTAGAATTCGATGCCCCACTTTCCTGGATAAGCAACGTAGTAACGGTCCGAGGAAAGATTTCTTGTACAAGACCCCATCCCGAAGATCATATCTTCCTACTTTGGAGAGTATTTTCCTGGCTTGTTTATGATCCGCGGGTAAGGTTCCATCCTTGAGAAACGCATGAATCACCATCCTCCAATCATCTTCCTTGCTGAAATCTTCGTCTTGATTTTCTCTTGACAGGATATCTTCTTCGTCGAAATCGTTATGGATGTCTTCTCCCACCTGATCTTCGATATTTTCTTCCACTGTATCTTGATTGGTAGCAAAGGAGAATTGTGATGCAATTGAAGGCTCGTATACTCTTTTTATTTTGATAGCTTCGGTATTCTTGTCCTTCAGCATGGATGATATATATGTTAGGGCATCCGCGTGCCTGAGATCTCTCCTGCATAAGTGCCTGAACTTGATGTTCGGAATTTGTGATGCCAATGTTTGGACCAAGGCCATGTAAGATGAGAGGGTGTTGTCGTATACATTGTATTCTAATCCTATTTGATTTATGACAAGCTGCGAGTCACTTGTCAGTCTTACATCAGTTACCCCCATCTCTATTATCAAGCGGACGGCATGTACGACTGCCTCGTATTCGACGATGTTGTTAGTATGCTCTTTGAATTCTAACCTGAGTGCATGTACGATCCTTTCTCCGATTGGGGTGGTGATGACAATGCCTATTCCCGCCCCTTACTTATTTTTGGAACCATCGACGAAGACTTCCCATCGTCTTTGGCTCGTCGGTTTGAGGACATCAACTGGGTCCTTGTTTTCCTCGTCAGCTTCTGGTATGCCCCTAATCTCTTCATCATTGTCCAGGGGGAGGTCTGCTAAGAAATCCGCCAATACTTGGGATTTTTGGGAGTGTTGAATTTCATGGATAATGTTGAATTGGTCCAGGTGGGTGTTCCACTTGGCTATTCTTCCTACTTTCCCTGCGCTTTTGAGGACTGCTTCCAATGGTGCTTTGCATGGGACGCGGATGAAGTGAGTTAGGAAATAGGTTCTCAGCTTTTGAGTATCCCACACTAATGCCAGGATGAGTTTTTCGATCTTCGTGTAATTCCTTTCCGCAGAATTGAGGGTCTTGCTGACATAATAGATAGGATGTTCTATCTTCGTATTGGTTTTGACCAGCACTGCGCTAACTGCGTCTTTTGTCGCTGCTATGTACAACGCCAAAACCTCATCGGGATCAGGTTTTTGTAGGATCGGAATTAAAGCCATGTATTCCTTGATTTTTTGGAAGGCTTCTTCACACTCTGCGGTCCATTCAAACTTAATCCCTTTTTTGAGAATATTGAAAAAATGTTTGCATTTGTCCGAGGATCGGGCAATAAATCTGCCCAAGGATGCTAAGGATCCATTGAGCTTTTGCACTTCTTTCAAATTCTTCGGAGATGGCATTTCCACTATGGACTAAATCTTTGCGGGGTCTACCTCAATGCCCCTTTTTGTTACCAGATATCCGAGAAATTTCCCTGAGGTGACACTGAAGGTGCATTTTTCTGGATTTACTTTCATGTGATGTTTCCTCATTGCTTCAAAAATATCTCTCAGATCTTGGTGGTGATCTTTGCGCAGCCTACTTTTGACGAGCATGTCGTCAACGTAGACTTCTAGGGTACTACCAATCCATGGCTTGAAGATAGCATCGACCATTCTTTGGTAAGTTGCTCTGCGTTTCGAAGTCCGAAGGGCATTCTAGTGTAGAAATAAAGGTTGTGCGGGGTGTAGAATGTTGTGTGTTGTTGATCTTCTTCTGCCAGGGCTACTTGGTTGTAACCAGAATATCCATCCATGAATGATATCTCTTCGTACCCTTCCACTGCTTCAACCAGTTGATCTATGCTCGATAGTGGATAACTGTCTTTTTGACATGCCTTGTTGAGGTTAGTAAAGTCGATGCATATTCTAACCCCTCCGTTTTTCTTAGGAACGATGACCATGTTCGAGATCCATGTTGGGTACTTGACTTCCTTGATGAAGCCTGCTTCTAGCAATTTTCGGAGCTCTTTCTCTACTGCCTTATGATACTCCGGTGCAACTTTTCTTATTTTCTTCCTGAAAGGTGGCGTGCCTGGTTTGATGCGCAGCTCGTGTTGGATTATTTTCGGATCAATCCCCGGCATGTCTCCTAAATTCCAAGCTAATACATCCGCGTATTCTTTAAGTAATTTGGTTAAGGAATATTCTCTTTTTTCGTCCATTATGGTCCCTACTTTGATCATCTTCGGGTTTTCTTCCGTTCCTATGTTAATTTCTTTTACGGGCTCCACTGGTGTGAACACCGGCTTCGGGTCCCCAAGGACTGGGACGTTCTTTAATTGCTATTTGGTATGTTTCTGTCCTTCGTTGGCTGCTGAAGTACTTGCCTCTGTGTTAAGGACATTATCATCCTTTGTCAAGCCCTTCCTTGTGGTTTCCTTGAGGAACAGGTCTATGGCCTTTTCTTTCGCAGCTTCTTTATTTTTGATCCTTTGGGTTTTTCGTTGCTCTTCCTGTTCGTTGTTGATACGATCCTGAGTGGTCTGGCACTCTTTTGCAGAGACCCGATCTCCCTTGATTTCCATCACTCCCTCGGGTGTAGGGAACCTGAGATATTGGTAGTAAGTTGCTGCCACTCCCTTGAGTTTATGTACCCATTTTAGGCCAATAATGGCGTTATAGGGGGATGGGGCGTCTACCACGCTGAACCGTGTTTCTACCTTCATGGGACCGGCGTCCACCTGCAACACGATGTCTCCCAATGGATTTGTGGGTGCTCCGTTGAACCCGTAGATGGTGTAATAAGAGGACATCAGCTGCTCATCATTGAGCTTCATCCGTTTGAAGGTGTCGTAGAATATAACATTAACTGAGCTTCCCCCGTCGATGAGGATCTTTTTGAGGTTACATTCGTACACTAGTAGTGTGAGGACCAAGGGATCGTTATGGTCTTCCATATCTTCTTCGATATCTTCAGTATCGAAGATGGTAGGTGCGTCCATCCACTCTTCGTGCTCGTCCACCTCTACGCTATCAATCTTATACAACTCGCAGTGATCTTCAAATTGATTTCTTAGCCTCTTTCCTATTTGCGTTGTAAGTGAGGGTCCTACGGATTCAGAACACGAAATGGTGTTGATTGTGCGGTTTCCATCTGGAAGTTGGACTTGCTTGGTTCGTTTGGATCTATCCTCGGTGACTTCCTTTTGTATGTATGCTTGAGTTCGCCAGCATCAATCAACTTTTGGATCATTATTTTGAGGTTTTTGCATTTCTCGGTCTGGTGACCATTGAAGCAATGATACTCACAGTAATCTTTTGACTTCTCGGTCCTTGGGGGCTGTTTTCCCTTAGACCATGGCCACTCCAAATTTTCCCTTCCTTTGATATCTCACAAGATCCGAGCGTAGCTAGCATTGAGCTTCGTATAAACCTGATATTCGAATTTTCGATCGCCTTTTTGTCGATCATCTCTTCGTTCCTTCCTATCTTCGTGCGGTCGTTCCACTGAGCTATTCCTTTTGGCCCCGCTGGTTTGTTCTGCGGAATTGGTACGGTGAGACCTTTGCGTTTGTGCCCTCGGGTTCTCACGCTGGATTTCTTCAAGACGAGCATACTTCTCAATAATTATTCGAAGATCTCCTTCTGTCTTAGGTACGCTTCTGTGGATCTCAACAAACAGTGGACTCATTCGGTCTAATCCTCATTTGCAGCAGTTGATGCTTACTACGGGATCTACACTCCCTATAGCTTGGCAGATCTTATGCCATCTGTTGGTGTAGTCCCTTGTATTCTCCTTGTAACCAATTGCCAGTGAAAATAATTTATCCATTCCGGTGTTGACAGCTTTGTTGTACATGTAGGTTCTCAAGAATTTCTCTGCGAGTTGATCGTAGGAATTGATAGAGTCAGGTGGCAGGTTGTCAAACCAAGACAAAGCCGACCCCTTCAGACTTGATGGGAAATACCTACAGAAGACGGCGTCGTTTTGACTCCATCGGGCTAAGATACGACTATAATACCGGATATGTGCCGCGGGATCACTGGATCTGTCATAGCATTCAAAAGCTGGGACAGGGCACTTCAGCGGAATGGGGGTGTTTGCCAGGCGATGAGTTAGGGGCGTGGAGTTAGCATCTTTCATCACCTCTTCTATCCTTCCTCCGCCTTGTCTGTCTTTTAACTTCCTGATCCCAGCTATCATTTCATCACGCAGCTCTTCCATCGCGCGGTAATGTCCCACGTTTTCGTGCTCAGTTGAGCGTTTCTTTCTTCGGTCCTCACTATCATAATAATCTGAGTCTTCGGCGGCATAATCCGGATCAGATGCACTCTTCCCCTAGCGGTGTTTGCTACGATGATTCTTCGGTCTCGATTAGGCTCTGGTGCCTTAGAATTTTCTTCGTCCAGTTGTTGGTTGGTCTTCGTGCTTTGGGCAATCCGATCTTTTAAGTCTTGATTCTCTCTGGCCAGCAGAGCTACGACATCTGCGTAGACCTGCTGGCTCTTCTTCAATTCTTCGAGCTCTGCCATCAGTCGATGGGACTGGTTAGACCCCTGATTGGGAGTTCCTGCTTGTACCCCTACGGCCATGGTGCCCCCTTCATCTACTGTGTGTATTAAGGGTCGTAGAGGCTCAGCTTCGATTGTTGGTATCTCCAAGTTTGGTCCCCTCGGTTGAGCTTCCACCCGCGGTGCTAAAACCACTAGTATAGTTTGATTCTGGCCGTTTGTTGACGGCATTCCGAAGGCTAGCGGGTGTGCGGGCTTATGTGTCATAGATTCTGACACCCCTTCTCTTTGTTTATGGACTTGGTTTGTAGCCAAAGTTTTGTTAGCTTCTGTAGCCTGGAGGGCCGCAGCAGTCGTACTGCTCTTCGCCGCTGCTGCTTTGAGAGCCGCGGCTGCAATGGAGTTAGTGTTCATAGGTGAGTTAATTTCCGCAGCATCTTGACTTTGATTAGCTGTCTTAGCTTTGTCTCCTTTCTGCTTACTTCGGGTCATGACCGGGGTAGTCCTCGGTGTTTCCTTTGATGAGCCTTTGGTTTTTCCTGCCTCTAGTGTCTTTTCCATCTTGGGTCCTTTCTGCATAGGGGAATTTCAAATAAAGAGAACCAGAGATATCCACGTGGATCGGGTTAGTGTCATTCGTACCCGAAAAATGTATGGAATAAAAAGTGTTTACCTTAAGAAAGAAAAGAGTTGCCAGAAGGCCTTAATAAAAGAAAAAACATAAAGACTTCAACGATCTTGTTTTCGCAATACAAATCCTCTAATAAATAATCATGGATCTATATCCGCAGTGAAGATAATAAAAAAAAAAAAAAAATCTTTTGAAAAGGCAGATCCGTAGCGAAAACTCGTGAATCTGATTATTAAGTCTTTTACTTAGTTTAAAATACGCCGCACGTGCAAATCTGTGATAGATAGTCGTGGATTTGTCTGCTTTGAAATGGTGTCCCTGAAGATAAAGACCGTAAACCCAGAATAAAAAAGGTTTTGAAAGCACGCTGAGGCCTTAGTATTAATTGGCTAATAAACAGATTAGTGCTGCTAAAAATAATAGAGCATAGCCATAATGCGCGTTTAAGGTGAAATCACATGATAAGATAAATCTTTTACCGGGACAAAGTCCCTGTTTCTAGCGCCAGATTGTGAACACATAAATCACGAGGGCTAATACGTGTTCACAAACAATGTTCGCACATACAAAAAACTCTTGAATTAAATGGCACGTGCATAAAATGGATGATACTATCGGTTCATCGACTCAAAGCCCTCGGGCTCATCACTGCCTAGTCGAATAATATCAGGAAAATGATCGTATGAAGAGTAAGACTACAAATACGAATCATAAGGGATATGCGATGAATATAAAAGTGCTGAAATATAAATAAGATGGAGATTTACGTGGTTCGGCACTAAGGCCTACATCCACGGGGGTTGGTGTTTCACTATGTATTGAATGTTTACAAAGATGAATGAATTTTTAGTATACATTAGTCTGCGGAAGCAGGGGATTTACTTACTCTTCCTATTTCTCTCTCTTATGTTCTCTTCTAAGGATTTTGGATTGGTCGACCCCTTCTCTCTTAATAGAGAGGGGTATTTATAGGGTTGAAACGTGGGTCCTACTTCTGAGATGTCGTTGCAACCTTATCTTCTTGTGCTTTGTGCCCATTACGCAGAGGTCTTCGGTACATGCTGCGGTCTAAGCTTGAATACGAAGAGCTATCCTCGCTTATTCCACGAGCTGATTGACGCGTGTATATCTCTTGGTATTTAATGCGGGCAGTTGGACGTCCGCTCGTGTCAGACAAGTGTCTCTTAGTCTGGTCACATCCGTGTCAGTCAATCTCTCTCTCAGCCGTTGATCTTGGATCTCCCTCGGGATAGGATGTACTAACACCCGAGGGGTATTATCTGGTGCTCCTCTTTGCCATCATACCTCTGTGATCCTCAGTCCTTGACCGTCAGATCTGCTGACCGGTGATATTTTTTGATGAGATGCTCCCGTAGGTTATGACTGCTTGTTATCATGTTTTGATTCTCGCTTTGCATCCTTTCCACGTGTCTCTTCCTGTACACGTGGTGGATAATGAAATGTGTACATACAAGCCTAACTACATTATGTGCTGTAGGGGTAGAAAATTCGAATTATTATTGGCAGGGCTTTCTATGATGCTGTTATGCTACTGATTGGCGTCGGTACGGTTGTTAAGGTATTGACTGGCGATGTACCAATATGTGGAAAAGTATATGAAAGGTTGTAGGAAGTTGTAAGAAACAGGTCGTAGGCCTTAACTGTTGGTTTACTAATTTAGGTAAAGTACAGCATATACTCAATTGTGACAAGACGTTAAGAATACCATCTACAGAATGTGTCACAACACACAAATATTTTCACGATTGGAGAAGATTTGATCCCACAGCTTTATCATTATTTCGGTTGTTTGCATAAAAAATCATCAAGATTCATTTCATTCATTAAATTGATCGTAATCTCTGCAATTTACACCTGCTTCATTAATTAAATATCTTCTTGGTCTACCAGATGCATAAAAACAATACTTAATTTATGCGATTCAACATTATCTTTCCCAATTTGACATACCTTCGGAATTCTTATTACAGCAAAGATTCGAGTATCACGTTTAACATTAATAACAAGGTTGTCATCCAACCCAGCTGTGAGTTATATATGTATTATGTACTATTCCCTGCGTCCCACTAAGTGACCTAGTTCAAGTTTGCACAATATTTAAGACAAGTAAGGAGAAAAGTATTTTTAAGCACTTTTTACAATTATACCTTTATGGATAATAAGTAGTGAAATTTTGAAATGATTTATCTCTCAAATTACACCACGGATGTTCTCAAACTTTGTACCATTGAAAAGCATTTTAAAACACCTACGTAACGAATATAAACATGACTATCAAATTATGCATATTTCTTATATTTCTTGTAATCAATTAAAAGGATAATTTTAGAAATATCATCTTGTTTAGTGATATAGGTCACTTAATGGTGGGACAAAATCTAAAAGTAACTAGGTCACTTATTAGTGGGACGGAGGGAGTACTATTTTATACGGTGTAGTGTGCACGTTCCCTATGCAGGAAACTGGCATATCCTTTCCTTGACCGTCTCATCAAAATTTAGCTGTCGCAGACAAGTGATATTGGCTAAAGACAAAGCAACAAATTATTTTGCTCCGAAAGCTTAAAAATATTGCCTAAAGACAAAGGCGAACCAACAACTTTTGTTGTTATTAGTCAGCACAAAATTGGTTAAAAAGAGCAAAATTAATAATTTCCGGGTGAAAAGGACATTTAGATTTTGATATTGTTTAAATGGACAAAAATGTAAAAATAGTCAGGACGTAAATGAAACCCGTTTCCTTGTCTCATCAAAATTTAGCTGTCGCAGACAAGTGATATTGGCGCCTAAAGACAAAGCAACAAATTTTGTTGCTTCGAAAGCTTAAAAATATTGCCTAAAGACAAAGGCGAAGCAACAACTTCTGATGCTATTTGTCAACACAAAATTAGTTAAAAAGAGCAAAATCAACAATTCTTTGGTGAAAAGGACATTTAGATTTTGATACTGTTTAAATGGAAAAAAATGTAAAAATAGTCAGGATGTAAACAGTTTCATCCTACCCATTTTCAAATACTTTTTTTTTATTTTTAATTTACATCAGGATGCATCCAGTTTCATCCTTGCTATTTTTTAAGTTTAAGTCAGGATGAATCCAGTTTCATTCTTGCTATTTTTTAAGTTTAAGTCAGGATGAATCCAGTTTCATCCTTGTTATTTTTTTGGTGTCCATTTCACCCATAATAATTTTTACTCGTCCATTTGAACCATGTTTTAAATATATTTGAACAAATGACCCATTTTTCGATTAATCAACATGATTTTTTTTATTTTTATTTTTTTTTTTATACTAAAGGGGATTTTATTGAATAGTGAGACAACCTCTAGGTTTAGCTACTGCTCTGACAGCAGAGATATGGGCAACCATAATAGCAGTGTAAAGACAATGGTCACGGGTAATATTTGAAACGGACTTTGAGAATCTCATGCGCTTCATCAAAACTCCAGCGGAAGCTCCTTGATATATATCACAAATGATTGCAGAAATCAAACCAAAAATACGCCAAATACCTTCCTGCCACATTCAACATAATTATAAAGAAGGAAACCAGGTAGCTGATGGTATAGCAAACTTCGCAGCAGATAGGAGCGAAGAAGGCAATTACCAGGTAGCTGATGGTATAGCAAACTTCGCAGCAGATAGGAGCGAAGAAGGCAATTACTCGACACCATTTATTTTTTTTTGATAAATTACTCGACAACGATTTGGGATCAAGCAAACCCGAATTTTCTTAATCAGATTCTCTTAAGGGACTCTATGGGAATTACATTCCCTCGTGTAATCACAATTTAATTCCCTTTTTTAATATATGCATGCTTCAAAAAAAAACATAGTCTTCCTCTACCCTTTTGGTGATTAAAATTCCGAGTAACAGTAATGATATCCACATTTAAAGCATTCCATACGGTCCTAGCATAATCACACTCAATCAACAAATGATCAATGGTTTCAATACTATGATTACAAAATTTACAGTGAGGTTCTACATCAGGATTATAACCTGCCAGTTTGTGTCTAACAGGGACAATATTTTTTAAACATTTCCAGACAAAGAATTGTACCCTATGAGGAACTCTATAGTTCCAGAGTTTCTTCCACACCTCTTTAGGAATGTTATATCCTGTGATTATATTATTTACAGTGTTAGCATAAAGAGTATTATAAACACTCCTAACAGTAAATTTACCTTTCCTATCAGGCTTCCAGATCAGATAATCTTCACCAGATGAGGGTATGCTCACATTTAGGATAGTAATAGAGGTCTCTTGGTTAAAGATAGAGTATATAAGCTGCTCATTCCAAGTTCTAGTGCCAGGAAGAAATAAATCATTATTAATCAACACGATTGATGCAATACTAACGGGGTTACCAATCTAGAGATTCTGTTTATATAGATGGGTAATGCTCCGGTATTCTCCTAGTTGATCGTGTTAATTAGCATGGATTTATTTTTTTATTTTTTTAAATCAAACGTGGGAATTATTATTATGGAATTATAGTGCTCAATTATAGTACGTAAAGAATCAAAAAATAATTCTGAACAAATCGTGAAAAACACTGACAGCCTATGTTGCACGGACACGGGACACGGTTACGGGGACACGTTGAATCTTAAGAAAACAGGTAACGAGGACATGTTATATGTATTACTCACATCATTAAAACGAAAATTTACAGCAATATACTCAACAAATAATTATTCTAAAAATAAAAACGGGCACCTAGCTCAGCTGGTCATCCCCGTTTCCCAAAGTTTCATGCGCTCCAGGAGGTCACAGGTTCGAGCCCCCAATGGCGTAATATTGCATGGAATTACCCATGAAGCTCGCTGGTAGGTTAGCACGGAAACCTGTTCAATTAATGTAGTAGTATGTCGTTGGAGCTTAGCTTGTTAGGCTTCCAACTAGTTAATGTAATATTCTTTATCCAATAATAAAAATAATTGATTACTAATTAAATAAAATCTAACTCCTTTAAAATCCTAAGCTCATAAGGCTCCACGTTGAACGGTGACCCTCACCCACTCGCAGAATTGCTCCGCCACTTTTCCTCAAAGGAGAGAAAAACAAGGCGTTTTTTTGCTAAAATAAATATTTTTTATATTTATCATCCCGCAAAATAAAAAAAATTATTAGGGTTGCTTCTTCTTCGACCCATAACTTTCATCTGCTCATTCGATCCTCCTCATTTTTACTATTTTTTTTATTTCGCAGGTAAAGGTTTAAGCACAAAGGAGTGTTTTTACAAGTGAAGATATATCCATCTGAACCATACTTTAATTAGGGTTTGTTCTTTTCTTTATTTTCTTTATTTTTTGTGCTTTCGAATTAGGGTCCTAACCATATGGGTTTTTAAATTTTGGTTTTAGAAAAACCTAACCAAGATTACTTTTAGTTCGTTTTTGTTGTTCAATTTATATTTTGGCTTTCTGAATTAGCCTCGAATTAAGATTCTAATTATCTACAATTTTGTTTTTCTTTTGCAGGCGAGGGTTAATCTCTCTGCAACAATTGATAGACAAGGTTAATTTTTTATCTCCATTTTGTTTTGCTTATGATCTTTGCCCTGTTTAATCTAAGCCTTTCTTTATTTAACTCTAACTGAACTAATTATAAATTTTTCTTAAGGCTTTTGCCAAAAAACATATTAAAATTCTACACCTTATTCTCCTTATTCTTTTTGGACTTTTTTTTTTCTCCTTTGGAATTATGATTTATGTTTTGATTATAAAAAAATCAGAGAGCTTCTGTTGTTGCAAATATGGAATTATCTACAACAACTGTTCTGTTGATTGTTTTATTTTTTATTTTTGAATGCAGTTACAAATGGAACAATGAGCTTGAGGTTCGTAACTAGGCCTGTCAATATTTGTCCGATATCCGGTATCCGTTTTCGAGTATTCGAGATCCTATAGGATTTTATCCGTTTTATCGGATATTTCTTCCTTAACATATCGGAAACGGATTAGACCCCGTCCGAAATGTTAATATCCGATAGTATAGGAACTTATTTGTAATTTATCCTAATTTCGAGTCTAGTATCGGATATTGTCGGATAAATATCCCATAAGTGTCAATTATGAAAATGTTTTACAAGGATTTTTAAGCTTGTTTGTTATAACCGGATACTATCGGATATTTATCGGATATCCGACAGCTTAGCCTATCGGAATCGATATCTGATTTTGATATCCTATAGGATAGTATCGGATATCGAATATCCGGTAGTGCTTAACATGTCGGATATCGGATTTCTAAATATCCGACGGATATTCTTCCATGGACAGGCCTACCCGTAACCTGCTTGAAGTAAAACCTCAAGTGTTGGTTTTACAGCTGGACTATGAGGCTGTTCATTCTGGAGCTATTCTGCTTGAGGGTTTCTTAAAAACTATCACTATAATGTCGAAAGACCTGTTGACCAGGCCTGCCGCATGCGTGTAGTCACTCTTAATAATCCTAGGTATAGCTTGGATCATGTGTCTAACATTGAGCTTATACTGCAATGGCAGGAATTTGGATTTTCAAGCACAGCAATGTTGTCAATGGCTACTCAGTACTCATTGTTTACTAAATTTAATGTTTTGCAGGTCACATATGACGCACAAAATGTGTGTGCCTCGGTTAGCTGTCGAACGGTTAAGTATAAAGTGTGTGTGCACTACCAAAATAGATTTAAGGAGTATGTTACCACATGGATGTAGCATTCGTGTTGTTAATATTTGATCACAATCTAGCTTAAGTCTGCCGGCCCTTAAGCAAACATAACCATACTCTAAGGCTAATTCTTTTCAGAAACTGGGTTTGATCTTTTTTGTGGGTTCTTCTGATTTCTTTGAGATGACGTATTTAAACAGAATTAATTGCTGAGAAGGGTAATAATTAAGTGCATGCTTTGGAAGAATGGGATTCACATGAGTGTGGAGATAAGTTACTTGATGTGGAGAAAGAATGAGTATTTTTTTCATCATGAATTTTCTACTGCGGTTTGCAGTTCTTAAAATGGTTTGTTGTCCATTAAATGCAGCAAGACTGCCTATCCCCCGAGATCGTCCCCTCTTTTCTTTTGGTTGGCGTAATTAGCTTCATTGTGCTATGTCCAAGAATATTATTTTCATAATTGAGTCTTTAGTTTTTGTATTCTACTTGAAAATATATTATTTCCACATTACGAATTTGATTTTAGTCCATCATATGTTTTGGTTTTGCTCAAGATTTATCCATCAGATGAAAATTTCTTTATAAGATTTCTACTATTTTGACTTTGTAACTCATGGGATCTGTTCCTGTAATCTTTCTACACAAAATTTGAGTTCACAGGATGCAGAAGAAAAAAAATTTAGATCGTGTTTGCAACAATGGGAGTAACTGTGGAAACAACACAAATCTTCAAAAAGTGATTTTTAATGGATGTAGAGAGTGACCCCTTTCTTAAACTTGGTATCGGCTAAAATTCTCTTCTCTGTGGTTTTAAAGCTCCTTCTTAATTAACTTTATTCATATATATATTTTTACATAATTGGTTAAATGTTTGAGTAGTGTGGACGTACTATATAATTTTTTTGAGCACTATCTATTGGTCACTTGAAATATTTGTATGGATTTGTTTTACAGTGGATCATTTTGGGAAAAATGCTAGCATTAGTGCTCGAAAATGCATATAGTTCCATGCCAGAAAGAAAAAATATTCCTATAACATGGAGTAGTAAGGTAGAGGTTATAAACGCTATCAAACTTATGTTCAGTGCATTACATATGTATATCTACTATTGTTGTTTATAATTGCAGTCATATCCAGTGCGCGGAGATCCAGAGACAGATTTGGAAACAAAAATAAACTGTACACTGAAATTGTTTGTAGTTAATGGAGTGGAGGAAAATTGAGTTATGATCTTACTTATCATTAGCCTCAATATACTCCAGTTACTAAATTAGGGGTCTTGACAGCATGCGTGTAAGGTACGTAAAGATTTTGTCTAAGTCCAGTGGTTTCATTGTGCTTGATTATATCCTTAAAGTAGATGGGATGTTCATGTGTCATTACAGGTTATATAATAAGAATCCCTATTTTTGCCATGATTTTTTTTTGTAGATAGGTGATATGTATAATTGAGGACCTGCTTCTGTTTAGCAATACACATTGAACATGTAAGGTATCTTATGTGTCATTACAGGTTATATAATCAGAATCCCTATTTTTGCCGTGATTTTTTTGTAGATAGGTAATATGTATAGTTGAGGACCTGCTTCCTCTGTTTGGCAATACACATTGAACATGTAAGATATCTTATGTGAGAATGCATTTTATTCAAGCTACTAGATATCTATTACCCCTTTGATCGCTTAGAATTTTTATTATATACTGATCTTAACTAAAGATTCTACTTTTCATGTGGTTGCTGACCTTATCTTTTTTTGGACAGATAGTCACTCTTCAAGCTCAAAGAGAATTTACTCTCCCAGCATGCAATGTAAAGATAAATTTCTCCTGCAACTCACAAAAGTACCTCAAAACATTGATGTCTGATTAGATACCACAAGATACTGTGAGTTGTCTTCTCTTCCTTGTTGTATCTTAACTTCATTATCTTGAAGCTCTACTTATAGTATTAGAATTCAATTACAGTTCAGCAATGATCGTGAAAAAACACTAGAGGAATGCAATCTGAGATGACGTATATAATAGTCCCTCGGGTCATGGTAACACGAAAAAAGAACTGCTTTCCTCAAGTAGCTTAATTAATTTAAACGAATGGACATCAGCTTCGTAAGATCTTTTATTTAGTTTCTTTCCACATGTAGATTTACGAACCATGTGATAGATGTTCTTGCAAAAGATATTTTCATATTTTGAGTTAACACTCGCACTATTCAATGAAAATGAGTCCAACACTACCTTTAACTGCTTGCAGTCTTCAACACTGTCATAGAAGAGGGATCTTACACCAATTAAAATCACTGTGCATCTTTAACTTTCCTCGGGTAAGATTCATATCTCACAAAGCATTATTTACTTCTCTCAATGCAATCAGGTACTAGATCCATATCTCATAAAATCATTGTAGTATAATACATTGATACTGGATATATAGTTGGATCTCTACCGGGTACTGGATCCATAGATGCTGGATAAGGGCAATATGTTGTACACAATCCAACAAGAAGGAAAGCTCAGCAACAAATAAAAAGAGGCGTCGTACAATTACAGTTCTCTTCAATGTCATAACATCAGTTGGTTGGTCCTGGACCTGGAGTATTCCGATCTGAAGTTAACTGCGACCTCAAGGATTAAGAGAACTTGAGTTAGGGTATTTATCAGTTTGAAAAATTATTCATGATTAGTGAATCTCTACTTATGCGTCTTTTTATTCTTCCTTCTATGTTCTGGAATGCATTACATGAAGAACACACGCTCAAGAAGTAAGTCACTTTGAAAAAATGAAGTACTACTGTGTGTACACATATATCTCACTATCGGACACGTGTATACAGAAAGGTACGTGGAAAGCATGCAAGCCAAGACATCAAAACACGATGCGTCGCGAAGCACCAAATAAACCCCTAGGAGTTGCTTTATCTCATCCCCAGAAGAGGAGCTAAGATCAACGGTGGAGAGAAAGTTAGTTGACACGGACTGACAGGGGCAGAAGACACTTGTCTGACACGAGCAGACCCCTCAACCACCCACATTAAACACTCTGCTCAGTGCACGTGTCGACCGACCTATGGAACGAGCGAAGATGCCTCCGCGGGATCGAGGGGGAAACGCAGACCTCTGCGTGATGGACAGAAGACACTAGAAGATAAGGTTCCAACGGTCTTCAGAGATGGGTCCCACGTTCCTACCTTATAAATACCCAATCTCCACAAAGGGGGAAGGGGATCGAAAAAACATCAGGAGAGAGAGAGAGAGAGAATAGCAAAGGTAAGGAATCCCATAGGGGAGAGAAATATGTAAACCCCAAGTCATTCAACTATTCGTGTAACCGTGAATAATATAGTAGAACAACAAACCCCGTGGATGTAGGCCTTAGTGCTGAACCACGTAAACCTTGGTCTTATTTACATTTCAGCACTTTACATTCATCTAGTTCCGCATGCATTTGCTTATATATGTTGCTTTCCTTTTATATTTGTACCCCATGCATAATCGCTACGCACGGGGAAGTTGGAGGAGGCCATGATAAACCCGTGGGTCTTGAGCCAATGAACCCACATCAGGGTATCACCATCGTAATCTCTTTAGACTTTAACAATTGATTGCGGGCACGCAGACCCCGCGTAGTTCGTGTGTCCACAATTTGGCGCTAGAAACAGGGACTTCGTCCCGGTAAAAGATTTATCTTGTCCTGTGATTTCATTCTAATTTGGCATACGATTGCTCCGATTTTATCATCTCTGACTGTATAGATCATTCGTCAACAGTATTATATTCAAAAACCCACTTTTTGCCTTCGATAAGAGTTAGTGTTCCAAGCATGGGTTATTGTCCTAATCCGTCGGATTTACAATTTTCATAGTTTTTTTTTATATACTAAAGATCGCCTTTAATAAACCCGCTTTTGAAAAATTGTATTTCGACAACTAACCCGCTTCACGCGGATATTCCCGTTTCTGTTTGAATAAATTTATACAGAGAGAACGTGTTGTGAGTAAAGAAGGCGAGTTTACGCTAGATTTCGTCAACAAAAAGGCACGTGATGGAGAAGACGCAGGAAGCAGGAAAATCCAAAGCTTTGTCAAAAGAAACACCCCGGACAACCCCGATCATCACCCGAAGCAAGCAGAAAGGAGATAAAACTAAAATGACCAATCGAAGGCAGGATACCACTGAAATCACTTCACCCATGAACGCTAATTCTGTTGCAATGGCGGCTCTCAGAGCAGCAACGATAAAATACGGGGAAGCCGCGGTAGTCCCGAAGGCTGCGGAGGCTAGCAATACATTCACCATGAGTCAACTTAACCAACCAAGGGAAAGGGTGGATGAATCCAGAACATTCCAACCCGCGCATCTGCTAACCTTTGGAATGCCGCTAACAAATAACCAGAATCAAACCATACCGGCGGCTCGGGCACTGCAGAGGGGCGCTCACTCCAATTTGGAAACACCAGCAACAGAAGTGGAACCCCTGCCACCTTTAGTACAGACCATGGAGGAGGGCGGCGCCACGGCTGTAGCGGCACGTGCGGGGACTCCCAATCAGGGGTCCAACCAATCACACCAACTAATGGCTGAGCTCGAGGAACTGAGAAGGAACCAACAGGTTTACGCAGAAGCTGTAGCACTTTTGGCCAGAGAAAATCAAGATTTAAAGGAGCGGATTGCTCTAAGCACAAAGACCAACCAACAACTTGATGAAGCAAGCTCCAAAGCACCAGAGCCAAACCAAGACGGCAGAGTCGTCCTAGCGACTAATGAAGACGCGACAAGGAGACATAGCGTATCCGACCTGGATTATGACGATGGAGAATCAAACGGAAATGATCTGAAGAATTTAGAACACCAACGCGCAATGGAGGAACTGCGAGATGAGATGATGGCAGAGATCAGGCAATTGAAAAATAAACAAGGAGGGGGAAGGTTAGAAGAGGTTATGAGAGAAGCTAACTCCACGCCCCTGACGCATCGCTTGGCCAACACCCCTATTCCCCTGAAATGCCCTGTCCCGACGTTCGAATGCTATGATGGGTCCAGCGACCCTGCTGCACATGTTCGGTACTACAACCGCGTCCTAGCGAGATGGGGACAGAACGACGCCGTACTCTGTAGATACTTCCCGTCAAGTTTGAAGGGATCGGCGTTATCATGGTTTGATAATCTGCCACCAAACTCCATACACTCATACGACCAACTGGCAGAGAAATTCTTAAGAACATACATGTACAACAAGACTGTAAACACGGGGATGGATAAGCTTTTTTCACTAGCAATCGGCTACAAGGAAACCACGAGGGAATACACAAACAGATGGCATAGGATCTGCCAAGCCATAGGAAGCGTGGACCCAGTGGTAAGCATCAATTGCTATAAGTGGGGCTTGGACCGAATGAGTCCCCTATTTGTTGAAATTCACGGGAGCGTGCCCAAGACAGAAGGCGATCTCCGAATAATTATCGAGAAGCACGCTCGACTTGAAGAAATTAAACGGGAAAACCCGAGGGCATATCCGCAGAGGTCTCACCGTACCAATTCAGCAGAACAAACCAATGGGGCCAAAAGGGGTTCCTCAGATGAGAGACCTCACGAAGATAGAAAGGAACGGAGGGATGAACGAAGAACAGGCGACCGAAAATTCGAAGACCAAGTTTACACGAAACTCAACGCTAGCTGTGCTCGTATCCTGCGGGAGATCAAAGGGAGGGAAAACTTAGAATGGCCATGGTCTAAGGGAAAGCAGCCCCCAAGATCCGAGAAGTCTAAAGATTACTGTGAGTATCACTGTTTCAACGGACACCAGACCGAAAAATGCAAGAACCTTAAAATAATGATCCAAAAATTAATTGATGCGGGAGAGCTCAAACATTACATACGGAAGGAGGTTACCGAGGACAGATCCAAACGAACCAAACCAGTCCAACTTCCGGAAGAAAACCGAACAATCAACACCATCTCGTGTTCCGAAGCCACAGGACCCTCGCTCACAGCACAGATTGGAAAAAGGTTACGGAAGCAATTCGAAGATCGCTGCGAGTTATATAAGGTCGATGGAATAACAGTGGACGAACATGAAAAATGGATGGAATTACCTGTCATCTTCGATGCCGAGGATATCGAAGAAGATATGGAAGACCATAACGATCCCTTGGTCCTGACATTACCAATAGCGGGATGTAACCTCAAAAAGATCCTCATAGACGGGGGAAGCTCTGTGAATGTCCTATTCTATGACGCATTCAAGCGGATGAAGCTCCACGATGAACAGTTGATGACCTCTTATCACACCATCTACGGATTCAATGGAGCGGCCACAAAGCCCTTGGGAGACATTGTGTTACAGGTTAACGCAGGGCCCATGAAACTGGATACCCGATTCAGTGTGGTGGATACCCCTTCCCCCTACAACGCCATTATTGGACGACAGTGGGTACACAAGCTCAAAGGAGTTGCGGCAACATACCACCAGTACCTCAGATTTCCAACACCCGAGGGAATTATGGAGATCAAGGGAGATCGAATCGCTACACGAGAATGCCAGGCCACTCAGGATCATATCAACAACGAGCAAGAAGAACAGCGAAAAATCCGAAGAGTAAGAAATCAAGAAACCACGCAAGAGAAAGCCGTGGAACTATTCCTTAAGGAAACCACAGGAAAAGGCTTGACGAAAGAGGGTAATGTCCGAGGCTCGGAAACAAGTACCTCAACAATCAACAAAGAGCAGAAACACGCCAAATAGCAATTAAAGAGCGCCCCAGTCCTCGGAAACCCAAGGCCTATGTTCACACCCGTGGAACCCACTAAGGAAATCAACATAGGAACGGAAGAAGACCCGAAGAGGGTCAAAATCGGGACCATCATGGGCGAAGGGAGAGAACATTCCTTAACCAAATTACTTAAGGAATATGCGGATGTGTTCGCCTGGAAGTTAGGAGATATGCCAGGGATCGACCCAAAAGTAATCCAACATGAACTACGCATCAAACAGGGCACCCCCCCGTTCAGGCAGAAAATACGAAAAGTGGCTCCAGAATATCATGAGGCGGTAGAAACAGAACTTCGGAAGCTACTAGACGCAGGATTTATCAAGGAAGTCAAGTATCCTACCTGGATATCCAACATGGTCATTGTTCCTAAGAAAAATGGAGGGGTTAGAATATGCATCGACTTTACCAATCTCAACAAGGCGTGTCCAAAGGACAGCTATCCCCTGCCGAGCATAGATCAACTGGTTGAAGCAGTTGAAGGGTACGAGGAGCTGTCGTTTATGGACGGATACTCTGGTTACAACCAAGTAGCCCTGGCAGAAGAAGATCAGCAACACACAGCATTCTATACACCACATGGCCTTTATTGCTATACCAGAATGCCTTTCGGGCTCCGAAACGCAGGGGAAACATACCAAAGGATGGTCGATGCTATCTTCAAACCATGGATTGGAGGAACCCTAGAAGTCTACGTGGACGACATGCTCGTCAAAAGCAAGCTGCGTAAAAATCACCACCAGGACCTGAGGAATATTTTCAATGCAATGAGACAGCATCACATGAAAGTAAATCCGGAGAAATGTACTTTCGGTGTCACCTCAGGGAAGTTCCTCGGTTATCTGGTGACGAAAAGGGGCATCGAGGTAGACCCAGCTAAGATTCAAGCCATAGTAGAGATGCCGTCACCAAAGAATCTAAAGGAAGTGCAGAAGCTCAATGGGTCCATAGCAGCGTTAGGCAGATTCATTGCACGGTCTTCGGACAAGTGCAAACATTTCTTCAATATTCTTAAGAAAGGGAGCAGGTTCGAATGGACCGCCAATTGCGAGGAAGCATTCCAAAAGATCAAAGAACATCTAGCTTCGATCCCTATCCTGCAGAAACCTGACCCTGACGAAGTTTTGGCACTGTACATAGCAGCAACGGAGGACGCAGTCAGCGCGGTATTAGTCAAAACCAATACAAAAATAGAACAGCCTATCTATTACGTCAGCAAGACGCTCAATCCCGCGGAAAGAAATTATACTAAGATTGAACAACTCATCCTCGCACTGGTATGGGCTACCCAAAAACTGAGAACCTACTTCCTAACTCACTTCGTCAGGGTACCATGCAGAGCACCATTGGAAGCAGTCCTCAAAAGCGGGCCGAATAGCCAAATGGAACACCCATCTGGACCAATTCAACATCATTCATGAAATTCAACATTCTCAGAAGTCCCAAGTTCTGGCAGATTTCTTAGCAGACCTCCCTCTAGACAACGACGAAGAGATCAAGGGAATACCAGAAGCCGAGGAAGCAATCAAGGATCCAATGGATATCCTCGAACCTACGAGTCATAGACAATGGGAAGTCTTCGTCGACGGATCTAAAAATAAGGAAGGGGCAGGAATAGGCATTGTCATCATCACCCCAACTGGAGAAAGGATCATACAGGCACTTAGATTGGAATTCAAAGAGCATACCAATAACATTGTTGAATACGAAGCTGTCATACATGCCCTACGTATAATAATAGAGATGGGGGTAACCGATGTAAGGCTGACAAGTGATTCGCAGCTGGTCATACGGCAAATCGCGCTCGAATATAATGTGTACGATGACACCCTTTCAGCTTACATGGCATTGGTCCAAACATTGGCTTCACAAATCCCGAACATTAAGTTCCGGCACTTATGCAGAAGGGACCTCAGGCATGCGGATGCCCTAGCATACATATCATCCATGTTGAGGGATAAAAATGTCGAAGGTATTAAAATAGCAAGGGTATACGAGCCTTCGATTGCATCTCAATTCTCCTTCGCTACCAATCAAGATACGATGGAAGAATATATTGAAGACCAAGTAGGAGAAGACATCCATAACGACTTTGATGAAGAAATCTTGTCAAAAGCAAATCAAGACGAAGATTTCAGTAATGAAGATGACTGGAGGGTGACAATACATGCATTCCTCGACAAAGGAAGCCTACCTGCGGATCGGAAGCAAGCTAGAAAGACGCTCTCCAAAGTGGGAAGATACGATCTTCGGGACGGGGTCCTGTATAGAAAATCTTTCCTCGGACCATTACTACGCTGCTTATCCCGAAAAGAAGGGCATCGAATTCTAACGGATATCCATTATGGTGACGCAGGGAATCATAGCGGTATGAGATCACTAGCTGACAAGGCAAAAACGCAAGGATATTACTGGCCGACCATGATACAAGATGCTGCGAGGATGTCCCGACGATGCGAAGAATGTCAGCGCTTCGCGAAAAAAATCCACGCGCCGGCAACATTGTTAAACTCTGTCGATAGCCCGTGGCCATTTGCAAAATGGGGAGTAGACATCGTCGGGCCTTTCATCGAAGGATCCAGGAAGAGACGATTTTTGATAGTAGCCACGGACTACTTCAGTAAATGGGTGGAGGCTAAGGCCTTGGCCAGGATTAGAGACGCGGATGTGTTCACTTTCATATTCCAGAACATCATTTGCAGATTTGGTATACCTGCTGAAATTGTGTCTGATAACGGCAAGCAATTACAGGGAAAAAATATAGACATGCTCTTCGACACCTTTAAAATAAGAAAGAACAAGTCCACCCCCTTATACCCTCAAAGCAACGGACAAGCGGAAGCTACCAACAAGACCCTCGCCCTTATACTCAAAAAACAATTAGACGAGCATAAGGGAAGATGGTGCGAAAAACTGCACAATGTCTTGTGGGCATACAGGACAACACGAAGGTCCGCTACCGGGGAATCCCCGTTTCTTCTTACTTATGGAGCTGAAGCAGTCATACCTACGGAAATCCTCATGCCAACCACGAAGACTGAAGCCTGGGAGAAAAACCTAACAACAGATATGATGTTAGAAAGGTTGGACGACTTGGAGGGAAGAAGGGAAGTAGCATTGCAAAAGATGGAAAATTATCAACGAAGACTAGCAAGGGAGTACAACAAAAAGGTAAAGCTACGAAATTTTGTAGAGGGACAGTATGTGTTGAGAACAATCCCACGATATCAGCAAGAAAAGAAATGGGGAAAGTTAGCACCTACATGGGGAGGACCGTTTATGATCCACGACATTGCGGGTAATGGTTCTTACTACCTTCGTAATCTAAAAGGTGAGGTCCTCCGGCATCCTTGGAATGCTAAATGGCTCAAACCATACTTCCCATAGAAGCAACGCAGATTTGAATCTGCTGGGAATATACCAGAAGAAGAAAGGAGCCTCCCCGCCCAACATGTTTCTATCTCTGGAAGAGGAATTGCAGACCTCAACTTATCAATTAAACAAGCTTTCAAATTATCAAGTCTGTGGAATCTACCTACAATATTGGGGAAAGTAGTTAATCTACAATCTCTCAGGGCTCCCCCATCAGTATCCATAAATGTAGGACCAGGGGGAAGGCACCCAGCAGAAAGAGATACCCAACCAATCTTAAGGCAACGGGTCGACGGAATGGGTGCGTACATATTTTACGCCCCATATCCTAGAACGTTGCCCCGGCCCCCACCGTCTGGGAATCCTCTGGCCCAGGATTTGCCAGCGGGGTGACAGGTCTCAAGACGATCACGAAGGTACCTTCCTTTCGTATCGCACTCAAAAACACTTTAACTTTTGTTTTGATTTTTCACAAACTTAAAATACAAAAACATTGTAGGTATATCAAGAAGAGGATTCATTTCATAAAGGGTGATTACAAGAAGTGAACGGCCAAAGCCAAGGATACACAATCAAAAAACATTCCTTTTACATCGTTACAAAAAGCACAATTATGCCGCGGACCCTACAGAACGCTGCCATCTCTACCTAGGTGGCGGTCCCGTCGTCAGGATTTTTCCGAAGACTTGATGGGACGCTCCCACCAGAAGAGGGGCCCGAGGAGCTGGGCAATGCAGCAGGAACGGGACGACGAGGGTAGTTCTTCACGAGACCATGTTCATTCCGTAGGCCAAGCTCTATCCTCTCCAGCATCTTGTTCGTCTCCTCAGCCAATTGACAACGAGCCTTATGTTTAATAACTGTTGTCCGCTGTTGGGCTTGGGATAATAACGAGGATAGCCGATTCACTTCTCTGGAAGCAGCACCAACGGCCTCCTCGCGGGTGGCTGCTAAAGTCTTGAAGTGATTGGTTTGTTCCTCTTGCTGTGCTAAGGAAGATTGAGCCTTTTCAAGTTCTTCATTTGTGACGCGAAGGCGTTCCTCGAGCCCTGAAAAAGACAACACCACGGAATTAGCGTAGAAAACAAACAAGATCACACTCGATGAATTGGGATTATACCTTCGACACAAGCCGAAGCCTCTTCATATTCATTAACAACCGCATCTCGCGCTTCATCAAGATGATCATATTCCGCGGATAATTTCTTATAGTCTAGTTGAAGGTTGGTGAGAGTAAATTGACAGGCATCTAATTCTACCTGCTTCATCGAGTCCACATGACGAAGGTGGTCGACCTCTTTATTTATCTCTGAGACCCCTTTGCTGAGTCTATACATGCACACTTCAAGATTCCTCTCAGACTCAGCAAGACGGGCTACATCGGCACGAGACGCGGAAAGAGCATTGCTGAGAGCATAGACTTCAGCACGAGCATCATCTCGTTCCCTGGCAAGACCAAGCATATTATCTTGGACCCCTGAAAGAGGAATGGACCGCGCCGTCTGTAATTCTTCTTCCAATAGCTGAATCCTAGATTCCAACAAGGAAGTACGCTCGCGGGCTTCCCGCAGATTATCACTGGT
This sequence comes from Papaver somniferum, assembly GCF_003573695.1. NCBI lineage: Eukaryota > Viridiplantae > Streptophyta > Magnoliopsida > Ranunculales > Papaveraceae > Papaver > Papaver somniferum. The sequence goes on along the minus strand of NW_020621603.1, from coordinate 7,725,757 downwards.
CCACAGCAGTGTGCCATTAAATAAAGCACGATCATGGTTGTACAGATTTTGCATGTCGACCATCTGAACATGCCGCGCGCGCCATACTTCAGCCCGAGCATCCCATTTCCTAGCCTCACTCTTAATCTTCTCAACCAAATCTCTAATACGAGATCTTTGCCGAGCTCTCTCGTTTCGAAGCCATACCAGCTCGGGGATGCCACCCACTGGACATAGGGTGGGGAGACTCAGACAGAACAACTAAGAGATAAAAGAATGACGACATACGGCGAGGGAAAAGAACCAAACCTGTGAAAGTGGAAACTTGGCTACGAGTTTGCTCTAACTCAGCGCGCACTGCAATAAGTTCTGAACGAAGATCGGCCTCTGCTTCACCCAGTTTTTCTTTCTCCTTAAGGCTTTTCTTCAGCTCTTCTATTTCCACCTCCGCCGCAGATAATTCCTTTTCCCGATGACGAAGCTTAGCCTCGAGCTTCAGAGATTTTGCTTTAAAGAACCGATATAGCACGTGGTTGCAATGCTCGCTCTTCATCATCTACACATCAAAATGACAAAACATTATTCAATCGAAGCGTCCTATTCTCACGAACAAGCATGTACGAAAATTTACCTCCAGCACACGCTGTTGCGGGAAGCCATATTGATACCCGTCGGCAATAGCCATCATATCGGCAACAGAAGTAGGAGGCTCCGGCACGAGGGTAGCTTCGGGAACGGTCAACCTTTTTCCCCAGGCTTCAGACACCTGCGCCTCCGAAGACATCTCCATCATGCGACGGGTATACGCGGTTGATTCCTTTTCCCCAACAACCACAGGAGCAGGATGAGAGACAAACAGAAGATTCTTCTCCTTAAACCAACTCATGATGGCATCCTCACCCTCAGACATCGGCGACTGGGGAAGACTATCGGCGGGCGCGTCAACAACAGATTTTTCTTTGACCGACTCGACCCCCTCAGCATGAACGTTGGCATGTTCTCCCGCGCCTACATGCACAGCAGGCTCCTCCGCACCAACACCTTCTACAGCAGCATCACCATTACCATCACCACCAAGAACATCCCAATCGTCATTAGGGGAAAGTAAAGAGAAGTCCTCGGGAAAATCGAGGGCTTCGTCAAAGAACTCCCCCGTGGAATACATCCGATCGAAAGAAAATTCTTGAGAAGTGGGGAGGGTATCCATGACATCACCAGCAGGGACGGAAACATCCTCGATGACAACATCATCCGCCACTACACCCTTGTTCCTTCCTTCATCACCGACGAGACCAGCGAGGACCTCTTCTTCGGCATTGATAGGGGAGGTACCATTACGTTCCTCCCCATCTGTAATCTCGTCCTCAGCAAACTCTTCGTTCACAGGACTAGTAACTTCTTCTTGGGCCTCAACCTCGCCCACCACCATAGTAGAAGACTGCTTCGGCCTAATCTTTTTCTTCTTCAATACCTAAAACCGACACCACAAAGGAATTATTCTTCCCATCCGATGGAAGTTATAAAAACGAAACACAACTAGAATCTGCGTACCTGAGCAGCTGAGATATTCTTCGATGGGAGTATAGCACCGGAACCATCCTCCTCGTCTCCCTCTACGACATCCAGGGCATAAGGAAAATTCATGCCCGCAAAGTTCAGACGCCAGGGGCAGAAATCTCCATAGCGAGCGGGAGGAGATTCGCGCGGCTTACTATTCTCGGTTGGCCGCCATCCGCGGGAACCGGGAATCCAACCGTAAGCCCACGGACCTACTATCTCAATGACAGTGGCGTGCCACTCGTAGTCATGATCGCGCTTGATCCTTTCTCGCGCGGGGAATAGTTTCCGACGATTGGAGGCCTCCGTGCCAGGAACATACTTCAGCTTGGCATCACTGACCTCATTTAACAGACGAATCTCGCCTCGAGGAGCAGGAAGATTCCGAAGGCTGACACTCCACGGCTTGCGATTCCTGCTATTGACGTAATCACCGAAGGAGTTATTGAAATTTTCAGGAGTGTACCATTCCTTCTCCAAGGGATTGGGGACGTAGCAGGTCATCGACGTTTCCCCCTTACTCCGCAGATAGCATTCCTTCAGGGCGCGGAGATAATTCCCCGATAATTGGGATACGGAACGGCTATGAGTATTTGTGGAAGAACCCTCACGACTAGCGAGCACGTCGTAGTAGAAGGAATCACCCGATTTGTACAACGGCATCATCAGACCAGCCTCGAAGGCCCCAACCGTCGTTAACAAGTGAAATTCATCGAATTTGCACTTAGAGATCAGCTCATACGTAATATCATCCTCGGGGGCATAAAAACGAACCCCGAAGGCTTGGAGCTCATGCTTCTCCTTGAATATTTCGAGATCGATATGCTTAAAGGTTACTTTTTTCCTGCTAACAGAAACACTGCGTATCAAGGGAACAGCCTCTTCCTCCTCGGCGGGGCCGGATGAACTAACAAACGCTTCAGACGCTTTTTTCTTCACGGGGGGATTCTTTGAAGATCCAGCCGCAGGAGCTACGCCCTTTGTATTCTTCCCTTTAAAAGTTGGAGAAGACCGTAGATGAGGCTCGGGCACTAACGAACGTAAAGGAGGAACGTCAAAAGCAACAGCGCGGGGAGGAGCCTGCGTACTCCGAGTCTCTTCACGAGGACGCACCATTGAGTGATTCAAGACTCTCCGTGAGCCGGACGGAATTATCGAAGGAATCTCTTCCCGAGAAGACGAGGCTCTCGCTCCGGAAGAAACTCGACTCCGACGAACATCATCTTGAGACTCTCGACGCTGAGGAGATCTCGACAACCTAGAATCAGGAGTCTCATAAGTAGGCCGCGGACGGTCAGACATGGCTGCGGAAAGAATAAAATCAAGAACAGGTTACACACACTAACCAAAAATCAAAAAACACATTCATAGCAATACAACCCCGATAACATAGCAACCCTAAAATTAGGATACAATCTCAATACTCCACCCTCGAAGTAATGGTTGCCTTAATTTAAGATGAAGAACAGGGGCAAACTAGTATGCAAGCATCAGAAAAAGTTCTTCATCACAAACAAGGAACAACAATAGCAGAAAATTCACAAATCAACACGGCATAAAACAGTGAAATCAAGAAAAGAAAAACTCACCGGCAAAAACAGCAAGTAGAAGAAACAAACAGGGGAAGATCTCAGGTGCAATAAAGACTGACAGAATTTAAGATCACAGGTGCAATGAAGACTGACAAAGAATTTAAGGTCACAGGTTTAATGAAGGCAGGCAGGAAACTTAAAGGAAGAATGAACTGAGAGAGTGTTTAGGAAGAATGAAATTAAATTTCCTCTCTATCCTTAAAATACCCGAAAGAAAAGAGGAAATTAAGGGAGAAATAGGAAAACGTGCCCGTTACATAAGCAGTTAATGCACGAATAAAAGACGTGCCCAAGTATCTAGGAGAAGTTATTAGGAGTGAGAAGAATGTGCGACGATAGTTTTTCTTCAAGGCACCCATTAGTCAGTTAAGCCTGAAGAAAAGGGGCAAATTGTGTACACATATATCTCACTATCGGACACGTGTATACAGAAAGGTACGTGGAAAGCATGCAAGCCAAGACATCAAAACACGATGCGTCGCGAAGCACCAAATAAACCCCTAGGAGTTGCTTTATCTCATCCCCAGAAGAGGAGCTAAGATCAACGGTGGAGAGAAAGTCAGCTGACACGGACTGACAGGGGCAGAAGACACTTGTCTGACACGAGCAGACCCCTCAACCACCCGCATTAAACACTCTGCTCAGTGCACGTGTCGACCGACCTATGGAACGAGCGAAGATGCCTCCGCGGGATCGAGGGGGAAACGAGACCTCTGCGTGATGGACACAAGACACTAGAAGATAAGGTTCCAACGGTCTTCAGAGATGGGTCCCACGTTCCTACCATATAAATACCCAATCTCCACAAAGGGGGAAGGGGATCGAAAAAACATCAGGAGAGAGAGAGAATAGCAAAGGTAAGGAATCCCATAGGGGAGAGAAATATGTAAACCCCAAGTCATTCAACTATTCGTGTAACCGTGAATAATATAGTAGAACAACAAACCCCGTGGATGTAGGCCTTAGTGCTGAACCACGTAAACCTTGGTCTTATTTACATTTCAGCACTTTACATTCATCTAGTTCCGCATGCATTTGCTTATATATGTTGCTTTCTTTTTATATTTGTACCCCATGCATAATCGCTATGCACGGGGAAGTTGGAGGAGGCCATGATAAACCCGTGGGTCTTGAGCCAATGAACCCACATCAGGGTATCACCATCGTAATCTCTTTAGACTTTAACAATTGATTGCGGGCACGCAGACCCCGCGTAGTTCGTGTGTCCACATACTGAGTTCCAAATTTACCATGAGATAACCTAGAACAATGGGATTCTTGGTTGTTCACCTGATGGAATCATTGGTATACGAAGAAATTTTCACCAAAATCTACAATTTCTACATATATTACTATTCTTCTACCTTTTTCTTTACAAGTTATCTTTTGTTCATACATGTACATGTATTCTTGGACCGAGGTAGTGGTGTTGCATACACTCAACATAAACCCTCATTTGCATTTCAGATGACCGTGTAAGCCATGATACATGTGAAACAGGTTGAGGTTAAATATAAGTATCTATCAATTCATTGCTTAATGGCTAATGGTGAAATCTGCAGTCGAGAAATTTTGAAATTTTGATTTGTGGAAGTCATTCATGGGCTGGAAGATTAACTCCCCCTGAATTCGACCACTACCTCTGACCAATATACTCTTAATTATGCTCTCTAATTTATATTACTGATAGAGAAATCATGACCTTACAAGCGGTTGTACATTTTAATCACCATTCAACCGTATAAATACGATTATGATGGAACCTAACTGTATACATTTTTGGTATTGTGTATCTCTTACGCCTCAATTTTATCTTCATATTTGAATCTAAATTTTATCTCCATGTTTAATATGAAATCAAAAATCCTAAGCGACGGGACAGGACGAGGCGAAGTCGAGCCACACCAAATCAAATCAGGATGGGAGGAGGCGAGGTGAAGCCGAGCTTTACCACATCAAATTGGGACGGGGCGAGGCCGAAGCCGAGCTTTACCAAATCGGAACTGGGCGAAGCGAAGCCGAGCTTTACCAATTCAAATCGGGACAGGGCGAGGCGAGGCAGGCGAAGCCGAGCTTTACCAAAACGGGACGGGACGAGGCGAGGTGAAGATGCTCCTAATAAAAAAGGATCGCGACGGGCGGAGCGAAGCCGTGCAACACCAAATCAAAAATGCATCGGGACGGGGCGGGGGGAATCCGAGCTTTACCAATTCAAATCGGGACGGGACGAGGCGAAGCCGAGCGTTACCAAATTGGGACGGGGTGACGTGAGGTGAAGCCGCTCCTAATAAACAAGGATCGCGACGGGCGGGGCGAAGCCGAGTCACACCTAATCAAAAATGTATCGTGATGGGGAGGGCGAAACTCCACGACACCTAATAAAAAATATGACTAAAAGAACAAAAATGCCCGAGCGTAGCACGGCACAAAATCTAGTTACAATGTAATAATGATAAAGTTTTTCATAACCAATGCTTGGATTTAACTAAAAGGAGAATAAATTACCGTCACATTTAGTTCATTTTGATTTTTTCAAACAACAATGAATCATTTATGACGTGTCCAATTGGTATATACAAAGTGCTCGATGTCGATTTTTACGTGACATGTGATGTGGTATGTCCATCGTGTATCCGGAAGTATTGTGTCTATTCGTGTATCCAACACGGTTACGACATCTTTCTTGGCGTGTCTGTGCAACATAGCAGCAATTTATCACCTAAAATGAGGGTTGACAAATTTATTTATTTCTTAATGCTACTATAGCAGACATGATTCATAATGGCAGATGGGTTTGTACCTTTCGAAGACATTTGAACGCTAGCGAGCAACTTGAATGGGATCTTCTTAAGAGAAATTTAGGCACTCCACCTGCTCTTAATGGAGACGAAGATGAAGTTGTAGTAATGGCCAATTTCATGACTAAACTATGAATTGCTGGTGGAAAAAGTAATAGATTGCGTTTTCTCGAAGTATCTATGGAAAAAGGATATACCCCTAAGGTGAGCTTTTTGGTTTGGACCATGTTTCATAATTCACTTCCTACCAAGGATATGCTTATTCATAGAGGTATCCATGTACCCAATAATATATGTGCTCTCCGTAACATGGAGAAAGAAAATGATACACATCTGTTGCTTCACTGTGTGTATACACATGAAGTCTGGATTATTTCATCAAAGCGTTGAGAATCTTTTGGGTCCTTCCTTGCACTATACAAGGATTCTTTGATGAATGGAACTACAACATGTTAAGGGGAAGAAGTAGAGAGGTGGCTACAGTGATGCACTTGGCACAAATTTGACACATTTGAAAAGAAAGGAATAACAGAGTTTTTGGATCTCGTCGAATGTCTGTTATAGAACTCACCTACAAGATTAAATAGACGATCGTCCTCTGGTTTTGTAACAAGCAGACATTTAGATTCACGAGTTGTAATAACAATCTTTTTAACTGGGAGAATACTGTCAATATGTAAATCTCCTAGTTCTCTTGTTTTGGATTTTCATTTTTCCTATTAATATAAACCTCTTCTTTCGATTTTTTTTTAGTTCTTGAAAATTGATGGATCATGAAGATTTTAAGTTTGTGAGAACCCATCCCTCACCATATATAAATTTAGGTTTGTGAGAAAAACGATTTTAAGGGTGCTTTTCCACGATACGTGAGACTTTTCAACTCATAAGAGCATACACGGTCACGACCGAAAATACTTAAAAACCCAAGCACAATGGGGGTTGTCATGACTGACGAAAGAAGAACTATGCCATATTTGGCGGGCGAATTTGGTATTTGTCAAATATGGTCCCAGCTGAACTTAGTTTCTTTTTTTTTCTCTTTTTTTTTTTTAAATTTATATTCTAACTTAATTCAATTTAATGGGTTGAACAACATAGATGTTCGATTACATTTTATTTATTTATTTTTAGTTGAACATCGAGTTCGAATAG
>NW_020621603.1:7717479-7718516 GCF_003573695.1 Papaver somniferum | reverse complement strand
AAAAATACAAAAGAAATAAAAGTAATTTTTTTTAAAAAAGATAAAAAAAAAAAAAGAGGATTATCGTTTGGTCCATTTATAGTCGGGACCACAACTGTTTGGTCCAGCGACAAAAAGCGTTTTTTGTTTCATCCATAATAATTTTAAAAGAATATCAAATGGACCAAAATTCCCTTTCATATTATTTCAGCACTAAACTTCCGTAATTCTTCTATTCTCGTAATTATTTGAATTCATGCTTTCTGATGAATTCTGAACTTCCTACTTATTTTTGTATAGGAGTTCATTCTTTAAAATGAACACCTATTCGAACCAAAATTAGAAAATAGTTCATTCTAATTAAAATGAACACACAACAAAACTTCACTATTATGAACAAAAAACAAAGTTCATTCTTTCGAATCTAGTCAAAGTTCATTATTATGAACAAAACACGTAGTTCATTCTTTAAAATGAACACATAACAAAACTTTGTTATTATGAACAAAAAACAGAGTTCATTCTTCAAATGAACACCTAATCAAACAAAAACTATCACCTTGTTTATTTACTCCTGAGTCATTTGGATCTGAGTAGTTTGGATCTGACTGAAATCACCTGACTTGAGTCAGGTATGACTCAATATGTTTGTTGGACTCAGATCTGACTCAACTGACTCAAAAAATGTGAGTCAGTGGTTTGGTCCCATGAGTCAGGTATACTTTGTTACCTGACTCAAACGGGTCCGAGTCAGGGGTTATGTCTGAGTCAGAGGTCGAGTCAGATCTGACTCAAAATTGAAAACAAACTGTCTGATATCTGACTCGCGACGAGTCAGGGGTTGACTCAGATTCAGATCGCGAGTCAGATGCAAACAAACATAGTCTAAAAATAGTTCATTATCTCAAATGAACACCTAATCAAAGTTAATTATTATGAAAAAAATATATAGTTCATTATTTCAAATGGACACCTAATCCAAACAAACTAAATCAATACTAGAACATAGTTCATTATAAAAAAAAAAAAAAAAAAAAAAAAAAAAAAAAAAAAAAAAA
>NW_020621603.1:6457112-6457381 GCF_003573695.1 Papaver somniferum | reverse complement strand
GATCACTGTGGGCCCACATATCTCCACACCCGATCGTCTAAGGCATATCATGCCTGGTCGTCTCGATTTGCACGCCCAAACTAGGCGTGGTTACACCTCCCAATTACAAACTAATCTCGACCACTCAATTTTGCCGGACAAATTGAGTGGCTCAGATCACGTTTCTATGGGGTATTAAGGTATGGACGTGTACACCAGCCCGCCGTCTGTATACCAGACTAATCGGCCAAGGCCGACCAAACTTGGATGTCTCAAACGCGCGCCCGAAA
>NW_020621603.1:5137612-5171281 GCF_003573695.1 Papaver somniferum | reverse complement strand
AAAAAAAAAAAAAAAAAAAAAAAAAAAAAAAAAAAAAAAAAAAAAAAAAAAAAGGAAGGGAAAAACCTAAGGTCCATGGACCCTTGAGAGAGACAAGGACAAGGGGGAAAAAAGAAAAGGAACAAACAGCTTGAAAGGCGGCTGAAACATGGATAAAAAGGATTAAGACAGAGAATGACAATCAAGTCTCCACGATTCTTGGACCTCCGTATGGTTTTCCAACAACAACAAGGTTTTCAATTTTCTCTTTCTCTTCAAGCCACCAGTACGCATCCCTTTCTTCTTCTTTTGGCATGGATTCTTCATCACCTATTCGGAGTAAGTAAAAAACAAATATCAAAACAAGAACGCCTACTAACTTCTGGATATTAAATACCATAAAGGCTCTAGAATACTTCTGTGTCAATTTCCGATGCCAGTTTTAAAGGGACTGATCCTCCACTACAGCACGTAATTCATTCATCAATTGCCGTGTGCATGTGGGTCAATGCAATAGTGTTGGCAATCAATTTTCAGCCAACGAAAACTTGAATAATAAAGGTTAAATCCCGTGCATTTAGGACATCATCGGTAAGTGATGCTGAACTACAACCCAGATATTGAAAAGCAGGTAGCCAATTACACACCTGAGAAACTAGCATATGGGAACTCCTGATAGTAGGTACAGTGCCGACCAGCGGCATCATTGTAAGGTGGTCCCAGCACATCTAGGACTGCACAGGATGTCAATGCAGTGAAGCAATGCATGTTGCCTCCTGCAGCTGGGTAAAGTATGGATGTGTTGCATGGATCAGTGAAGACAGAATCGACCTGAACCTTTGCCAGCCGGATCCCAGGTGGCTGGCCTGCAAGCATCAACCAAAACAAGGTGAAATTTGCAAATTTATAATCTTCTAAAGGGAAGCAGAAAAAGGTAATGGAAAATGTTTGATGAGTTTCAGATTATGACAAACACCACAAGTATTATACAAAAGACTCCATATTTGGCATGAGATATGCCGCTAGATCCAAAACCAGTTAAACATGGATGGCATGCAACGCACGTGAATTGTGTATGGCAACCACAATTAACCTCAAGTGCTTACTTAACAGTATCTCTAACTATTAGAGTAGGTACCAATCAACCCATTTACAAAGATCAATAGCATCAAAGGAAGAGGGTTTACTACTCCTTTTGGCACTAACAATTGTCAGAGTAAATATTAACTTTAGTTACAAGCGTGCATCTTTACCACATCCAAGAACCCCACTAAGAATTGGGTGCTAGATATGCTCTATGACTCGAGAGCTTCCACATGGTTTCGTAAGATAAGTTAATCGAATTGAAAGGGAAACATACAATCCTAAAAAAGTGGTTAGCAAAGAGAAGCTTACAGTGTGTTGGGTTGAGATTCTCTTGCGTGATACGGGGTACATCAGTTGCCCAATCATACGACTTAATATGCATTGAGCCAAAGAGGAGCTTACTGAAAACTGTCATGCCTGGATGATTATGAAGCGGAATGACACCTGAGGGAGGCAGGCAGAAGATCCCAATCTGTAAATGACAGAAATAGCTAGTAAGAGATTAGCAATAAAGTAAAACAATATGTATATCGTGTAATCACCAAGAGAAGGTGCTATACCGAGAAGTTGTTGCATTCATAGAGATGAAGATAAGTTATTAAAGGAAATCCTTTGGTCTTCTTGAAATGCGGCATGTCCTGAGTAAGACCAACATCTGCCGGTTTCATGCCATCTACAACACCAAGAAGGTAAAAACATATGCAAGCATCAGAGGGGAAGTTCTCAACCAAAAAAAAGAAGGTTAAACAACCTATGTTATAGTAAGATCACATGCCAAAACCATTTTCTTTTGTATGCTTACTCTACCATCTACCAAGTCATCGACATGCAGGAATCTCTTCAATTTTAAAAATTGGTGGAAATCATACTTCATGTGCTACGACGCGTATTCCCTTGTCTCAAGAAATAAATAACAAAAATAAAAAGAAGAAATAAAAAGGAACTAGAGGATCGACCGAGAAGAGTTTCATAAAGTCCAGAATTCTGTTGATATCTTTTTGATGGAAGTGATGTAAACGCACGTTCGTACACCGGAGTTGATATATATACAGCCTATCCAACCAGGCATGAAGCCAGGAAATCTAATCTGATATGGAAATTGCTACTGTGGTAAGAGGTGAGTATTTTCTTTCCATTATCGATAAATGACAAAATTCAATACCCCACGAGTTTGACGGCGAACCGAACTCCTTCGGACACCACGTGTCTCATAAATCTCTCCGGCTAATGATCCTCATTTTGTTCGTTTTCACCGGCTAACGGTTTTCTTGTTCGTTCTACCAGCTAACGGTATGGTAACAGAGAATAATTGAGTTCAATATGTTAGCAGGAAACGTGGCATCATTAATCTAACCTGTCTCCTTGAATATCAGATCGCAATTATTAAGGAGGAAGTCCAGATTAAGGTCCACTGGTTTTGTTTCTGGACCCAATGATTAAAAACAACTCTATTCTTAGAAATTCAATGATCCCAAACGTACATTTCGGGAATCACAGACAGAACCTCAGTTACTAAAAAATACGGCATGCACAGGATCAAAGATATTGAACTATAGACCCCCAAATCTGCACTGATGAATCTGCCTTCGTCAAGACCAAGTAAAATTGCACGCAAAACATAGAAAAAGCAATCTAACATTTTAGTACTCAGGCACAACACATTCAAATGTGCTACTTCCTACATGCATACATTGGAAACCGCGTGGAAGAAGAACATAATTCAGTAAACCAACGCATAAATCCATGAGCAGCGCTAATTTTTCACAACTAGTCAAAACAAAACCATACTCTTGAGTCTTGACAGAAAAATAGGTTTACTTGGTCATAATGCAATGCATCTTCGTTACAGGTTAGTCCCCAAGAGAGTATAATTCATACAATTCTAACTGAACAGTCATGCAAAGAGCTCAAAACCTCAAAAACTAAATTCATAACATTAAAGGAAGTATCCAAATGAATCAAATTGGGAATGCAACATGTTAAAGCTTATCCATTTCTTTTATTTTTTGATGGAGAGTAAAGGCTATCCATTTCAAAAACCCAAATTATAGATAGGCGGAAAACGATTAAAAATCTTATCTTTAAAACTGAATCTAACTTGCTCAATCCAATTAGCAAAACCCCATGAATAAAATTTCATTTTCCAATACATTTGACCAGGAAAATCAGTCACTATCAAATGAAAAACTACAAGGAGAAAGGGTGGGAGGATTACCAAGCACCATACGGAGGCGTTCAACATCAGGGGGAGGTGGAACATAACCAGGTCCACCATTAGCAAAGACTTCTTTGCAAGTCTCAAAAAGCTTTTGAACAACATTAGGAGGCGTCATAGCTGCTGCTGCTGCTTTCTTTTGACGCTTCCTATTCTTTTTCGATGATGATTTCTTGCTGCTTGATTCAGCTGGCAATTCACTATATTCTTGCCCCTTTTCTTCTATCAAACTCGCTGCAATCCTCATTCAGACGAACAAACAAATTTCACGGATTCAACAATATCAGCAGTACCAATAGTGAAACCCAGAGTAGGGATCACGAAAAAACGCAAAATTGAGAACTGGGTATCGAAGAATTCTTCAAAATATGTCCATAAAAGAGAGAAGTCAGGAGAAAAAAATAGTACTTCTACTTGGTACTGCTCTGAACAACTGGGGTTCTTTTTTAATTTTCTTTTTTAATTTTCTTTTTTAATTATGTTTTTCTGTAGAGAGAGGAATGTGGGGTGGTGGTGGTGAAAGGGAGGATCTTGTTTCCCTGTTAAGGATGACGATGGGATGGGTTTTAAGAGGGAGACAGAGGTTAGGGTTTGAAGGAAATGAATATTTTGGTCTTCTGAGGATGGAAAACCAGGGGCCATAGCAACAACCATTACAGTGGGCGCTCCTTAAACTGCCTTTCATCTTTTTTCTTGGTAATTTTATCCATAGCAAAAAAAACGAAGTCTTTTCTTTGACTTCCTCTCTCTCGTCTCAATAAAAACTATCCTATTCCTAGACAACGATTTGGAAAAACAAAATAAAAATACATTCTGTTTTTACGATTTTTACGATTTACGTTGCTTTTTGTTTTGTTTTTTTTGAATTATTTTACCGCACGTAAATGGAGTATTAAGTACTTTTACGAAAGAGAAGAATTTCCGCACACTTTTATTCTTCGAGTGTCTCACATGTTGGATGTATTTTTATAAATAAAAGTATAGATGTTCAATTGATTGGCTAAGTCATTAACAACTGGTGTTACTTACAAGGATAAATAGACGAGTTCAGAAATCCGAAATACGAACGAATTAATATTCTCAATTCGAATTATACTCCGATTTAAAATTATGAGTACATTTTATTTCATATAAATTGATTGTATTTTTGCAAGAAATTAGTATAATTTTAGATACAAATAATTGGGATGTTAACTATTTTTGTAGTTTGTATCGAATTATATTTTCGGATAAAAAAACCTGGATATCCAAATTCGACCTGATTGAGATGTCATGTAAACATTTTTTAGAGAATGTGCATGAAATCGGACTTGGTTTGAAATTTTTGGGTTATATTTCCTATGTGAATATAATCCAATTTTTTGATTATATTCACAGACCGATTTCGGCGATTTGAGACATACGTTGATATCCTGAATTTTAATATTTATTAAGCTAAAAATTTCAAACCGTTTGTTGTAGCATAATTATCACAATTAAATCAAAAGATATGATTGAGATGTCATGTAAATATTTTTTCGAGAATATGCATGAAATCGGACTTGGTTTTATATTTTTCTTAATCGGTAAAAAGAATATCTGCATGATGTCTTTTAATCAGAAATCTTGTGGTTATTTAGGTAGCAAAGTCAACTGATTAAACATAATTAATCATTATAACGTTATCTGTAGGGCTGCACATGGGTCGGTTTGGGTCGGGTTTGGTCTCACCCACCACCCAACCCACTGATGGTGGGTAGCAGAAGTTGTCACCCACAACCAACCCAACATAACAATGGGTCGGTTTTCACCCGACCCACATTACAATGGGTCGGGTCGGGTGGGTGGTGGGTTACCCACCATAAAATACACATTACAGTTACATTGCATCAAAAAAAAAAAGTTACAGACTAACCTAAGACTCTTACAGATGACAATTAAAGAACTGACCCCAAGTCAAGTGTAAACAAATGATAATTATAATCCAGAGAAGTAAGAAGTTGGTGCAAAGTTGTAAAGTGCATACAAATTACAAGAAATGAGTTCAATTGTTCGAAGCTCAAAAGATAAAAGACTATTCAAGGAAGTGATTGAAGAAGTGAAGACTGAAGTGAAGTTAGCGATTTAGGTTTAGGCATTATATATCACTACTTCAACGGCTGTGATTCATCTAGGATAAGTAATCTAAGGGTTGATATTAACTAAGAAATATTTAGGTGGGTGGGTGGGTTGGGTCGGGTGAGGGAAGCTTTGACCCATAGTCGACCCACAATACTATGGGTTTTGATGTTGTGACCCATAGTCGACCCGCTCCTAGGTGGGTTGGGTCGGGTGTGGGTAATTTCAGGCGGGTGTGGGTTGGGTCGGTGGGTTGAGTCGGGTTTGTGCAGCCCTAGTTATCTGCAACGTGTTTCATCGTGGACATAATTCGGTGAGATACGATTCGAATATCTTGAATTTGATAAAAATAAATTTGCCTAATTTAACGGAAAGATTCGTCAGATTTTATCGAAAATTAACAGAAGCTAACACGTGTTTTATTTGCTCAGATATTCTGATTGTTATAAAAAAATCGTAGAAAATTGCATTAAGAAAGGTCAATCTTGTAACACTGGTTCAGATAAAATTTACATCAGTTTTTCGGTTTGAAATAAGCTCTTCACATATTTACATCGAGCTTAGGTTCTTACCGTATTTGGTTTTAAAATCAACATATAGAACTTCCTCTGAGCAAGGAATTGGTTCCGATATTTTTACCTTTTGAATACGACTACAAATGATAGGTTTTTACGTGCTTCAGCAGTTTCCATCATTGATGGAATTGTAGAAAAGAATTGCTCACGCGTTGTTGCATCATTGAAGATTTACTATATGCACAAAGCGTTAATTTAGAAAATAATTCCAATGTACATTGTGATAATATCATCAAAAGCCTCTAGAGAATGAGAAACCTACCAAAAATAAACAAACTGATTAGACGATGTTCACGTTTCCAAATGATCGGTTATGATGTCGTTATATCTTCCAGATTTAGCAGTGCAGGAACAACAAAAGTTCTATAAATTATCGTGTCTGGTATTTACAAATACAATTTATAATTTATTGATACTCCACGTAAGATCATGTCGGCTATAGTATTCCCTGTTTATTAAAGAAAACTTTAAAGCTAGTTATATAATCCCTATATCCCTAAATAGATGATCTATATCATTAAACAAGGGGATATTTCTAAAACTACCATTTTAGTTGACTATTGTTAGTATAAGAATATATAATTTGATAGTCATGTTTATATTCGTTAAATTGGTGTTTTAAAATGCTTTTCAATGGTATAAAGTTTACGAATATATGTCGTATAGTTTGGGAAACTTTACTAATTACTATCCATAAGGGTATAATATTATTAAATATTTAAAAATACTTTTATCTCTTCTTTCTTTAAGAATTGTGCAAAATTTGAACCAAGTCACCTACTGAGAAACCGAAAGAGCATTTATCACAAATTAGGAAGATATTTGGGCCCTCTAGACAAGTATCTTTTTGGCTTAATAAAAAAAAAAAAGTCGCGGCAACTAAATTTTGGAATAACTTTAAAACCAAAAAAATAATTGTTCTCTAAAATAAATTTACTTGATTTCTGATTTTTTTTTAATATAAATTTATTTGTAAATAAAAATAAAGAGTTACATAGCAGGCAAGCGAGCAACAAGTTGCGCCGCCAACCTTTTTGAATTGCAAAACCTATCCTATTAAAAATTAAATCTCGTGAACCAGGGGTCATGACATTGTTGTGCATGACTTTCTGAACCCTCTTGAATTCAAGAATTATTTTTGGCTTCTAAATCTATTTTTGAATTCAAGGATTATTTTTCTTCTACTTCTACTTGCCAAACAAGCTCTCACCGTGACATTTTGTTAATTTTAATTTTAATTTTTCCAATTTCTAAAAGAATTAAAAGAACATATATTTAGAAGCCAAAATGATAAAACAAGAACTAAACCAAGTACCATCCAACCCAACAAGGATGCTAATGGGGGCACCATTTTGCTTGGAGGTGTACCAACCCAAAGGCAAATATTTTTTTGTCATATATGCATATTGGTACATCCCAAGTAAAACGGTACCCCGCTAGCAGTCTTGTAACCCAAGGACTCAACCAAATGTGTACAGGGAATTAGGAATCTTTAGAGAGAGAAGGAGAAAGTCTGATCCTAACCAAAGAAAACCGCTTAGCTTTTTAAACGTTGCAAAGCATATCATGCACAATAACAAAACAGAAAAATATCATGACTCTTTTAAATTAATGCATAGAGAGTTGGCTTTGTAATCTTCGAAGATTCTTTTAATTCTAACCTCTAATGAAAATTAGTTGTGGTTTCATGGAAAGGTTTTAACAAGTGTTCATTTAGTCTACCTTCCATTTTGTTGTTTCTGTTTCTCTAATTATACCTTTTTTTCTTAATTGTTTTCTAATTTTATCTAAACAAGCTCGGTCGTTTCAAGATAATAGCCCACCAACTAACATTAATCTTCCACGTTTTTTAATATTAGTTATTCTACTCTATTCTTGATTGTTGATGAATATATATCATTGTTGGAGATGTTGTTGCTAGAAAAAATATAATATTGATTTTCGTATTTTAAACATATATAAAGTTATACCATTGTTAGAATGTTGATAACGATTTATTTTTATTTTTAAGAAAATATGACATTTACAACGAATTTAAGACATAAATTGGCGCCGGAAAAAAAGTACAAGAATATACTCTATTGTGGAGAATCATGTAATTTCTTTAAGTGTTATTAATTTATAAGGGTAAAAGTATCATGGTGGTCTTTGGAAGAAGGAATTGAGCAAATTTCCATACTATTAAAAGTTGAATTCGAGGATACTATTTTTAAAAATTAGTTGTGGTTTTCTTGAATTTCATATATGCTATTCCTTCTTCTTATTTTATTTTTTTAAGCATTTATATATATTATTGGGTGTGGGAAATATGGATGGATACCTATTATTATTCTTTGGAGATTGGAATCAGACCCTTTGTTTCCTACAAAATTATCACCCTAATTTGACGCTTAGGTATATTATTGGAAGCCTTTCACTACAAGATAAAAAGAGATAAAAGTAAAATGGAAAGCCCCTTATCCAATTATTTTATTTGGTGGCTAATTTATTCATGATTAACTAGTGTTGACTCGAGTGATTAAGTGATGTTTAAGTAATATTAAATCATCACTAAAATACGAAAAAAGTTTGATTTTTCCATGAAAAACTCAAGACAGGATCAGTTGATGTTCGTGCACTCGTAGACAGATTCTAAGTTTAGTTTTTTCAATTAACGAAGAAAGCCCAGAATCTGTTCTTGCTAATGTACACCTTAACCGATTATTAGAAACAGATGTTATAAGTGCACACATAGACCGATTATATGATACTTTCATAAACAATCATTACGTAGTTTAGGAAATTAGCGCGTTACATAGGATAATTTATTATGCGAATTCTTGAATCTCGCACATAAATACATCATCAATGAACCTACGAGCACGACGATACAACACCATATGTTCATTGCGGTGAATGAAATTTATTCGCCATAGACGATTGAATCATTCCAGCTGAAATCAAATGAATTACACGTTAGTATGCAAACATTAAACGATGTCGTAGGTATAAAAATATCGGGTTACTCACTTTCTTACTAAGAGGAGCTTGTGGATGATGGTTGTACACTATTTTTCTAACTTTAACATACTCTTGCATTGCACTTTTTATGTATGTGAATTGAAACGCTAAGTCTCTACATCTACGATTTTTTGGATTCGTGGTGCGCCATAATAAAACTCTTTGACGCTCTTCCAAAACATTGAATATAGTTCGTTTGGATGTTCGTGGAAGGCGGGAATGAACGATTTTACGAGATGCATATATTCTTCCGGATCCCACTCTATTTTCTAAGCTCTGTTTGAGTAGCGTGTGATGTAGGAGTGGCTCAAAGAAGTTGTCTTTAAAGATTCAACATACGAAATCAATTCACACAATCGGTTTTTAGAAATGTCCATATATACCGATTTTGGCCTTGCAAAATCATATAAATTAACCTCACCACACTGTTCAATACATCAATATTTTTTTTATTGTCCTAAACATCTTTTCCTTCCCTAATACATAGCCTTGATTGGTTTATCAAATGCCCGATTTGTCTTCTCTGTTTCCATTTTAAACAACAAACATTCAACAAATCATGCTAAAACCATTAACAAAACCATGATTGAGAAACAATATGCATTAGGTATTTGAGAGTTGCATATTTGTCCTTGTTTGGGGCATCTCCTCTGCTCGTATCACTCGAGCGTGTGAATAGGGCTGTCAATGGATAAAAATCCGTCGGATATTGGCAATACCGATAAGGTTAAGGGTTATCGGATATCCGGTATCCGATAATATCCGTCGGAATTCAAAAATTCAATATCGATAAGGTTAAGGATAAGCTATCGGATATTATTCCGTTAATTTCCGTTATCTACTCATGATACAAAAAACCTCCAATAATTTCCGATAATTTCCATTAATATTTAATAATTTCCGATAATTTCCGTTAATATTCGATAATTTCCGATATTTACTTAGGAGAGACGTAATCAAATGGCTAAAGAGTAAACCTAAAGGGTATTAGGTATCGAAAATTTCCGAAAATTTTATGATATAGTTATACACTAACGGTATCGGATATTAACCTAACGGAAACTCCCTTAACCGGTACCGTTATGTTAATAAACAAATATCCGTTATGTTAAGGTTATCGGATATCGGATAGCCGTTATGTCGGATATTAACCTAACGGAATCCGGATGTTCGGAAACGGATACCGGATATCGAATATCCATTGACAGCCCTACGTGTGAAACGTTAAGGTATCACGGCATGTAATTCGGAGTTGCCTCGACATCTGTTTCCGAACGGCCATCCATCACACGTATGTTGTACCTTCTATCTTCCAAATATTCAGATGGTGGTAAAGGTTTGTGAACAACCTCAATATCATTATCAAAGGAATTGATTTGGTATCATTGATTTTAAACTTGTTGTGCTCATCTGGGATTTTTTGTACGTATCTGCATTGTCTTGCGACTCTCGTCGGGTTGTACATTACATATCCTCTTGGGTGAAACAATGGCCCAAAATAACATTGTTCGTCGCACCCAACTATCTTTCTTTTAGCTAATCCTCCTTGTAAGGGTGAAGGACAACATCTTTTGTCGTCAAGTTTTCCGCTTGGCATGTCAACTCCAGATATTCCTCATCTTGCAACTTCGACTTACCGTTGAAGGTGTACTAGTCTCCAAACACTCACCATCCCATTGCTTGTTCAGAAAATCCCTTTCAGCGAAGTGCAAATATATCCACACCTGCATAAAAGCCATATTCCCCTCGATTTGGTCCCTTCGATCCCTAGAATCCTTGCTCAACTCGTTCAACCAGTGTCCAAGGATGGCAGATCCCCAAGAGTGGTTGTGAATCTTGTCAAATGGTTGCAACAACTGAATAAAGTTGGTGTTCATCTGGGCACCAGAAATGTAGGAAAGATAACAACTCCAAATATGTAGAGGACATATGCATTGGCCGTAACGAAGACACGTTCCTGGGTGACCTATTTCCCTCATCATGAAGCTTCTAATTTGTTCCCATGAAGTGGTACCTCAAGCTCGCGAGATGGAACATCCTCTGCTTTCCATCACCTACTCGCATCTCTAACTTGGTAGTCTCCTCATCCCAACCGAACATATTCTTGGTGAACTCATAAATATTGTACCACTCAAGCTTCTTCGCATGGTCTTTGTGCCTCACGGATTTACCTCATATGCTTAGCCCGATAATCAATTTCACATCATTTGGAGTTATCGTCATTTCGCCAACCGGAAGATGGAAAGTATTTGTATCCCCGTAAAATCTATCAGCGAACAAAAGGTTCGTCGTAACCAACAAATTTTCGACTGCATCCAACAACCTCGTAAAAGCGACTAGATTGTTCAGTCATGTACTTCTCTTATGGTTGATTCTATTGCTTCCAGTGTCCAAGAGGTCATCATACTCGTGGCGTTCCTGGCTTCATACGACAAAAGACATCGACGTGCTCCTATAAAACAAATCAAAACCGATAGATAATAATCAAAACACTAAACGTATAATAAATTTTATCTTACATAGCATAAAGTTGAGGTAGTTACTATGGTATGACAGATGACAGCGGCCCAACTCTCTTTGTACCTGATAGACACATTTATGTGTCTATTTTGATCTTGATTTTCTATACTGTTAGTACCCATTTTTGTACTTATTTTGGTATTTTATGTCTTTGTAGGCATTTTTGGAGAAATAAACTTGCGTGGCAAAATTGGCTCGAAAAGTGATTTTTGCACCCTCAGGAGAAAATTATTAAAGGCACCTAGAAGATGTGTTAAAGGCACCCTGAGAATACGTTGGATGCATCCCCAGAAAAATCACAGAAGACACCCAGATGATTTACTATTGACACTCCCATTTTGGATTAGGGGCACTCCAATTGATAAGGGGACCGCCATGGGCAATCAACAATTGGATGGGGGAATCCCTGTTCTTTCCCCTTATAACAAAATATGGCGGGAAAAGAAAGTTTGAAAAATCAGTTTATCAAAGGAATTTCCTGACTTGGATCAATGTTTTAAGAAGCGGGCCAGTCATCGAACCAATAAAACTACTGGATCAAGATCAAATGGTTCAACCAGTGGGTCAACCAGTGGTTCACCGGGTCACATATACATTAATAATCTTTCTTTATAGTGACAAGTATATACTGGATATAATAAAAAGAAAAAATCGTATTTGACACTAATCCTATCCAACGTCAAAGGAATCACTGACTGTTTCACATACCTTTGTTAAAGGTGGTTGTAGGGTCCCTTATATGTTAAGTAAGTATACAAGGATGTGAAAGAAAAATGTTAATTTCCTATTCACCATCTTAAACTAATTCTACTGATTTATTATTTGTTTCCCTTTCAGCTTTCTTTTAACACTCTCATTCTCTCTTTAACATATTATCATAGATATTATCATATAGAAGGAATTAAATCGATGGATTTAACTATGGTTGATTTATCACCTTTTTATTTTCTTTGCAGTTTATTTATTTCCTTCATCACTTGTTTCCTCCGATTGTAAGTTTTAAGCTTTTTTCCAAGTATCGTTTTATATAACGGCAAGAATCCTTTTGCGATATATAAATTTATAAATGAATTGATCTATCTAATGCTTCATAAATCCGACACACAATCAATATGATTCTTTTCAAGCATAATTCTTCTTTAATTTACAATGATGATCTCTTAGAGAAGAAAAAAAAGAGTTCCAAGAAATATATAAACTGAATAGAAAAGTAACCAGGTGAACCGGGTAAAAAACCAATTGGATCGGTTGGTTTGCTGGTTGGACCGTACGGGTCGACCGGTTTTCTGGGTTTTTATACATGTTACTGGGTTGAGGGAGAACGAACCTATTTTGTCTACTGGTTCACTGGTTTACCAGTTGGGCCGGCCGGCCTGATCCAGTTCTTAAAACACTGGCTTGGATGTGGAGGAGATTTTCTCGAAGATTTTCTATAGTTTGGATTAGGAATGAGTTGACTCGTCAAAACAGGAATGGTAAGTGGTTTAGAAACAGAAAAAGGAAGGAGATTTATTTGCATCTCGATAAAACGGGGAATATGGAAGTTACGGGAAAATTTTCAGCCACATGCGAAGGTTTCTGGGCAATTGTTGAACGAAATTTACCCGGATTTTCTTACGATTTTAGATTGGTTTTGGCATGTTCGCACAAGATAAGATTGGTAAGGGTTTTTAATTAAAGAGAATCACTAGTTTTTATAAAATGCGAAATTGGGGGATAAAAAAAGGAATTGGGGGATATAAGAAAAGAACAAAAACTGGATCCAGATATCAATTCGGGGTCACCCCTTATCTAAGTATGTTACGTATTACCTAATCTACCCCTCACTAATCAGGATTAGTGATTAATAATAATTAGTAAAATCATAAGATTTTTGATAAATGATTAGTGTGTGTTTTATTTGAATTTGGGTGAGTGAGGTGAGAGT
This sequence comes from Papaver somniferum, assembly GCF_003573695.1. Lineage (NCBI taxonomy): Eukaryota > Viridiplantae > Streptophyta > Magnoliopsida > Ranunculales > Papaveraceae > Papaver > Papaver somniferum. Next base: position 5,157,882 of record NW_020621603.1, on the reverse strand, counting down.
AAAGGAGGGGAAAATATTTTTGAGTGGAATTTTTTTTGTGAAAATGGAGGTGATTGTGAAGAGAGAATTACAACTGTTGAATCTTTAGCTCAACTACAACAAGGAGCTAACGACAACAACTCTCAATTGCAACTCTTTGTTAAGCCAACACACTTGAATGATGATTTTGACGAGTATGGAGAATTTTTCGAAGAAGCTACACAAGAAAGTAAACTTGCACAACATGCAAGCATCCCCAATACACAGGTAAAGCTGCTAGGAGGTTGAAAAATCGATTTTTTTCTTTAAACCCGCCATTTTTTCAACTGTAAAACCTCGGTGCCGACATGGAAATGGTATGAATACCATGCCGGTAGAGCGATATCCCCCATTTTGAATATTGATCCGACATAGTATTCTACCAAAAAACTATGCCGGTACGCAGTTAACTTTTTTACCTACCAAGGAATATACTACGGAATATTCAACCGACATGGGTTCATTGATAGGCTACCATGTCGGAACTGCATGAAAACATACAGGAAACATTTTCATCTAAAACCAAATACCGGCATGGAAAATTAATAAACATCAACGCCGGAACTCCGTATCGTCGTTGTACCATCAATACCAAGAATGTCGGCAGCGGAACTGGCGTTGTTAAGTTTCAAATTTACAATGTCGGTACCTACCAAAAAACATACAGGAATAAATGTTTTCCAAAGATAAATGTCGGCACTACATATCAATTAATTTTAATGCCGGAAGCGTGTACCGGCCTGGAACAATAAATTACGAGAATGCCGGCACCTTTTCTTCCGGCTTTGCTGTCTAATGAATCTTTTATGCCGGAATATTTTTCAAATTTGGTCTTCAATTTTGGCTAAGTTCTACTATGCCGGAACATTGGTCGAGCATGCCGGTACGGGTTTCCGGCATAGTGTTTTAATTTCGTTTGGAACTAATTTTCATTCGATCTTTAGGTGGTGACATATATTGATCCAACAAATGCAAAGCCGCTTTATCGGGATACGTCGGAATACTATAAAATACCTCTGGTATGTGATCAAAGAATACTTTTTACCTAGTATCTTGAACTTTACTAATGGATTGATAATAATGTACCTTCTAATGAACGTGAAATTGATCTTATGTAGGGAATAATAGATCGAAATGAAGCAATCGCTTGGGATAAAGAGACGGCTCTTAAGAACATGTGTGTGTTGGTGAAGAATACCGAAGGTTCAAAGAGGCGTTTTGAGATGGCTTGAGAGAGAAGTGTAAAATACAAGGATAAGAATAGCCACAAGAGAAAGGATTATGTATATCCAAAGAAGACTAATAGGGTATACAAAACTCGTACGAGGAAGAATAATTGTCCGTTTAAGCTTTTATTCCGTTTAAATGACATGAACAATTGGGATTGTGAGGTTTTGTGTGGCTGTCATAGGCACCGGGATCCGAAAGATTTTGTTGGTCACTCCCTAGTTGCGAAGCTAAAACCTCATGAGTTCGAGGATGTAAAGAGATTGACCAAAGCACTTATCAAACCGAGACAAATTCTCAGAGGCTTCAAGGAAAAGGATGAGTCCAACGTGTCTTTTCTACGTACAATTTATAGCGCACAAGCAACTATTAAAAAGGTGGAATGGGAAGGGAGGTTCGTTATGAAAGAATTTGAGAAGATAGCTTGGGATTACAACTACACGCGTATCATTAAAAGAGGGCCGGACGAGAATCCCCTTCAAATATTCATTTCTCATCCTTTGCTTTCACAATTGGCAAATACATGTTGTGGTGTTGTTTTGATGGATTGTACCCACAAGACAAACAAATACAATATGTCGGTGTTCAACATCGTGGGGCAAACCTCGGACAAGGTAACATTCACATTGGCTTGGTGTTTAATGGAAAACGAGAGGGACTATAATTATCATTGGGCATTACGATAATTGAAATTATTCTTCCGGGAAAATCAACTTCTGTGGGTCATCGTAACCGATCAAGATGACGCATTAATGAAAGCAATATTCGACGTCTTCCCGGACGCACAAAATTTCCTATGTACATATCATATACGTCAAAATATCATAAAAACTTGTCATGCCTTGTTTGAACACACTAAGGCGGATATTAAGAAGAGAATGATTGTTCAACTAGAGGAAGATGTTCGAAAGAACAAACTGTCCCCCGAAGAAGAAGAAGATGAGAGAGGAAAGATAAAGGAGCGAGTGGACAAATAACATGCGGAAAATCATAAAAAGTGGTTGGAATTTCTAAGAGATTGGGAGAAATTTTATTGGTCTCTTACCGAGGCTATGTACGAAAAGAGATTGGAGAAGCTTATTGCCAATTGGAACGAAGTTTATCCGACTGACGTCTGGTATTGTCGTACTCAATGGTTGGATAAGTTCAAGGAAAAATTTGTGTGTGCATGGACAAACCGGTATAGACACTTCAAGACTAAAGCAACTAGTGCAGCGGAGTCCGCTCATGGGAGATTTAAAGATCTCATCCAATCCGGTCAAGGCAATGTGGTTACGGTCACCGAGGCAATGGAGCAATACTTTAAGGCTGATATCAATAGGATCAAGGAGGCTTTTGAGAAAAGCTCAATGGAAAGGATGACTCAATTTCTTCTTTATGGTAAGTTTTTCCAAGGAATAGAATTAAACGTCTCTTATTGGGCAATAAAACATATGATGAGACAAATGGAATATGAGAAAAATTACGGAAAACCGGGTGATGTGTATATTTGTCCCGACATGTCTTCATTGGGGCTTCCGTGTCGTCATATGCTTGTGAAGTATGAAGAAGTGATACCAATTGAGGTTATTGATCCATTTTGGAAGCAACTATATTTCGACCCTCCCCCTTTGGGAGATCCCGGGAAATCTCCATGGGATACGAACGAAGCAAAGGAATTCTTCGAAGCTTACTCATGTGGCAGCTCGGTAAGCCGGCAAGTCTTGTTGAGCCAACTAAGGCTAATTACTCGTCCATGGATCGCACAAAGCGAATAGCTAAGAAAGGGAGATCCAATAAGTAGACCCCAAACTAAAACTTCAAGGAGAAAACAAAGGTTAAAATTGAAAGAAATGACTCAACGTGAAGAAGAACGCGCCGCAAGTAAGAAACGAGATCTAACCGCAAGTGAGATTTTGGAACAAAGGTTCGTAAAAGCGCAGGTTCCAAACAAAAGAGGTAGGCCGAGGAAGGAACCGCTATCAAGTCAACAACAAACGAAGGATTCTGTATCCACACCAAAAGACTCATCAGAGGTTTCAATGAAGAGGGGTAGGCCGCCAAAGGTATCAACATCAAGTTACAAAGAACAACAAGATGAGCATTCTGAAGCCATACCCATAGTCGATCTAGTGGAGGTTCCAAGGAAAAGGGGTAGGCCGCCAAAGGTATCAACATCAAATGACAAAGAACAACAAGGTGAGCATTCCGAAGCCATACCTATAGTCGATCTAGAGGAGGTTCCAAGGAAAAGGGGTAGGCCTCCAAAGGTATCAACATCAAGTGACATAGAACAAAAAGGTGAGCATTCCGAAGAAATACCCATAGTCGATCTAGCGTAGGTTCCATGGAAAAGGGGTAGGCCTCCAAAGGTATCAACATCAAGTGACATAGAACAACAAGGTGAGCATTCCGAAGCCATACCCATAGTCGATCTAGCGGAGGTTCCAAGGAAAAGGGGTAGGCCTCCAAAGGTATCAACATCAAGTGACATAGAACAACAAGGTGATGAGGCAAAGGCGTCTAAATCCTGGGATGATCAAGCAGAAGAAGATGATGAAAAACGTAGGCGCAAGGCGGAGAAAAAGGCTAATATCGCTGCTGGTAGCACTTGGTGACAAACCCAAGTGATAGAAAAGTTGATGTAGTTTTAGTTCCAAGGCGAAGGGGTAGGTCAAGGAAGTACGAACTCCCATCACATATCGAAGACAGTGCAAGTGTAGAGATTACAACGGATGGTTTGGATATAATCAAGTTAGAAAAGGGTAATATGAAGATGTATAAGGATCCCAGACAGGTAGGACAATTATAATTTATCATACCAAGATAGAGTCTTACATAGACCAACTTCCTGAGGTTATTCGCGAGTATATTGTATATACGGATGATGTCAATGGAGATGGAAATTGTGGCTATCATACTGTGACAGAATAATTAGGAATCTTTGACACGGTGGTTAGTAGAGGTATGACACCATGCCGATATGCTAGAACGAGGATGGCCGAACAACTTGTGAACAAGATGAGCTTTTATGAGCAATTGCTTGTTGTAGGCGAGGGGTTTGATGAAATGCATTCTCAAGTATTAGGGCCCGAGCATGAGATGAACTTTCTTCCTTCTCAATATTGGATGAGAATGCCGCTTTGTGGGCATCTAGTGGCGGATACATTTAGATGTGTTGTTCATTATTTTACCCCCACCGTAGAAGTAACATTTACCCCAAAGTGGCAAAAATGTGAAGGATCCCTTAAGAAGAGAAGAGTTGTTTTGGCGTTCGTGAACGATAATCATTTCGTTATTCCAAAACTTAAGGACAATTGTCCATTGCCACCTGTTTGTGGGATGGTAAAAAACAAGGATCTAGATCCCAATATCTGGAAGGGATGGATGGCATTGTATGAGGAGAATCACCAATTTTGGGATGCGTTGGCCTTATCAAAGAAACCTCTTCAAGAGGAGGAGATTCAAGTTAATATGTGTGGAAGCGATGATGAGTAATTCCGGTATATGTGGTTCACTAATACGCAACCTTTTGTTTTTTTTGGAAGTTTTGAATTATAAGCATTAAATCATATTCTGATGCCTTTGCCGGCATAGTTGTTTTTATAATTATTACGCCGGAACAATGGTGCCGGTGTAGATTGTTGTTTTGGAACCATGCCAGAAATACAGAAAAAACATCCAGAGAAATCAGTAAATTCGCCGGCATAGAAGTTAACATCTTAACAGTGCCGGTTTTCTGTCAAAAACATATTTGCCAAGGGGATTGCAGACCAATGGCATAGTATCCAAACACATTTAAATGCCGGAACTCTTTCATTTAGGAAACGGACATTGATTTTACTCTTTTCGAGCATACCGGTACTGGAGATAACTTAGAAATTTATGTGATCTTGCCACATTCAAACTCTGTAAAAGAGGTAATTTGACACAAGTTTATCAACATAATAAATATAATAACAATAATAGATTGTATACCAGAACAAACTCCTAAGTTATGTTGTTCCAAACCGAAAACAAATCAAACATAAACCAAGTCAAGCAAAGAGTATAGCAAAACACACAAACAAACACATTGTTCAAGACTCACAAACAAACATAAACCAACACTAGAATGTTCAAACCAAACCAATACTATAGAAGAAACACACGATCACTCGGTTCTTGGCTTCTTGTATGCCCTCTTCTTCCTTTCTCCCCACAAGTCATTTGCCTTCAGATCTTCAATTTTGTCGATCTTTTGCTCGACGTTCTCCATTTCTTTCTTGGTCAGCACCTCTCCTTTCTTGTTCTTTTTCTTAAAGAACTTTGACAAATTTCCAATCCGCTGACGTTGTTAAGGAATTATTAAACATGTACTTAGTATGTACAATTGTATAAGTTCATAGATATAGATTAAAAGATTAGTAATGAACAAGACGTACGTACCAACAAGGTAACGAGTTGTAGAAGTGCGGGTACAGTTGTCGGAGTTGTGGAGGGACGTGCTAGTGGTGGAAGAACTTCTACCACATCTGGGCATACAACATAAGGATGCGAGTACTTCCGATGGCCTCTTAGGAAGGTTGGTTCACTCTCATAACCGTTTTTAGCCAATTCCCAATCAGACCTATCCAACAAAAGTCCTTGTTCTTCCCTCTCACTCCAATGCGCAAGAATAGCTTTTGGGTCGTAAACTACGAGAGTATGGTTCTCATTTGATTAGCATTGAGGAAAGTCATGAGAGAATTTCTGATAAGATGTATCCGTGAGATCTTTCTGCTTGTACCCAAGTTGGTGCATTACACGGCGAGGGTTGTGCATAACAAATCCTTTTGGATGAAATAACGGTCTGTTATAAAATAAAACATTGTCACGCCTTTCCAAGTAAACTCCTCTGGCATTCCTGTATGGGTCAAACACAACATCTTGGACAACCACCGAGTCCAAAAGCTAATCTCATTGCACATAACCGTTTCTTGTTATTGGGCCTCGGGATATTGTCGAAGAAGTATTTCTGACCTAGAGGCCTATTCTGTTGATAATCAGTGAAAGCACTCAATCCTTTATACCGTATGAACAATTTTGGGAAGTGTTCATAAGACCACACCTATGCCAATGAAAGATTGTTCCAATGAAATGTATCAGAAAATAAATAATTCGAAACTAACAAATTTAATGAAAACGATCACAAAATAAGTAGTTCACTATACCTGAATTACAGTGAAATTCCCATTAAATTGACGGGCGTTCGCCTTAGAAGATCGACGCATTTCTGCCAAAAAATGTGCCAAGAAAGCAGTTCCCCATGAATACTCATGAACCTTTTCCAACGGATCCATATGCACCTTGTTACCATTAGCGTCAGGGAATATAGCAGTTCCCAAGATGAACAACATATAAGCAGCGGCAGTTTGTTGAACTTGTTCGGGATTCAATTCCTTGTTCTTCGTATTCCCAAACAATTCAATGAGTTTGACGAATGTGATAGTCTTTGTCTGGGAACGGTTTGTCTTGTACATATTTGCCAAAGTGGTTTCCTTGTCCCATCCGAACAACTTTTTAGTCAGCTCATAGATCTTGTCCCATCCTAGGTCCTTAGAGTCATCTCCTACCTTAAGGCTTTCCCAAGAACCTCAAGACCTATTATCCTTTGGACATCTTCAGGTATAATGGTCATCTCGACAAAATGAAAACACATGGTATCAGTTTCACTAAAAAACCTCTCCAAAAAACTGTTCGCCGTGACGGTATCAATGGCCACATACTTTTTTATCGCGGGATACAACCAAGATGCTTTGACTACTGCTTTAACAGCGCCACACTCAAGCTTCAAAGGTCATAAATCTGATTGTTGATGGCGGCTAACACAGAAGGCTTCCTTGTGGTCCTGTAAAAACACACCAGACTTAATTAAATTCACTCGATCACAGATAAATAATATAATAAGAAGATGCAAACGTCTTACATAAGTTTGATAGATCCAACAAACCCAAGAGTCTTTGTAAGCATATAAGATTTACGGGTTTATCGGTGCACCCCAATGTTTGCCATCATCGCGGTCTGGAATCATGTCATATTTATCAGGAAGGTAGGTTGGGGGTGCCTTTTCATTATCCTTAGGGGCTTCAACTCCGACACCAGTTTGTCCTAAGCCACCTGCTTGTGAGGATGAGCCACCTGCTCGTTCCGGTACAAGTAATTGTTCCCACTCATCATCATCATCACTGCTGGTTGAGTCGCTTATAGGTTGATCCCGAATTGTGACCTTAGCAGTAGCCGGATCAGGACGGCTACGTCGAGAAGACTTACATTTTGCTTCTACAACAGCTTTGCCTTTTCCTTTGTTCTTTTGTTCTGTTGTTGACCTATGTTCCAATATGTAAACTGAGTGAAATAATCACAGCTGGCATATATATTGAACATAACATCAATTCCGGGATCGGGGCCGGTATTGTAAATAATTAAAAATCCATGCCGGTTGTCTTGAATTTTAGACAGAAAATTAACAATTTTTGGTAAAGAAAACCGGCATAGTAATTTCACATATAGACACTGCCGGCACTGGTGCCGTCATTGTAAGATAGATACTGTGTATGCCAAAACTTTGTAATTTTAGTACAGAGTTTTTAACAAAAGAGGCTAATGAAAACGGCATAGTATTGATCAAATATACAACGCTGGCAACTACAACCGGCATGGTATTCAATTAATTATTTATGCCGGCAGGGTCATGCAATAAAATAGGGATTCAAGACATATAATCTTGCATGATTTTCAAATTGAATTCTACCGCGAATCAAACATGTAACTGAACTACAAATTTCGATTTCAAAATTTACTTCTAGTGTAGTAGAAAGACTAAACAACCAAGTTTCACTTTGGATAAACCCTAGAAATACTTCAATTCAACATATACATCACTTACCAGAGCAATTGTGTTATTCAAGCCTCACCAACAGACTCTTCAGGCTCAGGCATTTCTTGCGCTTTTGATTTCGATTTACCACCATCATCAGCAGATTCTTCAGGATTGGTTATAGGTTTTTCACGAGGTTTGCGATGACCCATTGTCTTTGGTATAGAAGATGAAACAAAAAGGGAGAGTGAATACAAAGGTAGATTGAATAATTTCCTTTCTATAACCGTCACTTAAGTAGAATGAAGGAGTTTGTAACCGGCGCATAAACTGGTATTAAGGATTTTATAACCGTCAAATAAGTGGGATAAAATAGTTTGTAACCGTCAAATTAGTGGAATTAAGGAGTTTGTAACTGCCACATAACTTGTGTTTGTAACCGTCAGGATGCCGGCATGAAAAGATGGCACAATTCAATGCCGGCATTCTGACAATAAGTTTCAATTGTAACCATAAAACCGGCATAGTATGCTGATCACAGTTCAACGCCGGTAGTGATTCTTGATTCATTATTAACGCATCTCCAAAAGGTTTAAGCAAGCAAACTGACCCAAATTGGGCTCATATTAATACTAAGGAAATAAACTAAAAAACATTAAACACATAAACAACATTACACATAAACATTAAACACATAAAATGAAAGATCGCAAGCTAATTGCAACTAACATCATTTCTTGGTACGAGATTCAACAAACAACGCAGCTTCGAAATGCCTAAAAGTCTCTTTTCTCCATTTGGTATATGCGGACTGAGCTTGATGCTTATTATCTCGGTATCTTACGAGAAACTCGTTGTATTTGCGACACAATTTTATGAGGGCAATTGTCCGATTCGCTACAAACTCATCCCCGTAGCGTTTCTTGCACTTACCGTCATATAACCTCGACATATAAGGATCATCCACAACAAGACCCCAAAAAAGGTTTGAAGGGCGGTGATCTTTCGGAAAATACGAAACTATGAAGTAATTCTTAATCCATTCGGTTTCTTCCTCAACATCTGCTTCTATCTTCGCTTGTTTTACACGTTCGATTATCTCTTTAGTTTTTTTGCGATATTTTTCTTGTATTGCTTCCTCTTCTTCTACTCTTTTCCTTCTAAGTATCTCTTCTTCCATTGTGGCAAGTGACTTGGTGGTTTCCTTTTAAGTTTTTCTAGTATCATGGGAATTGAGTTGGTGGTGGATGATGATTGATTCCATATCGGAGTGGATTTTTTTTTTCATATAAAAAATCTCTGAAATCGGTATTTCGTAATTTATTTTCCATGAGAGAAATGTGTTGGAGCTCACCTATTTTTTCTTTTGAGGTATCAACTGCAATAAGTGTATCCATTCCTTTAAATAGATGAGGACACAACGGCTCTTTTCCACTTTATCATTCCAGCATTGTCAGTATCTTAGATCCCACGCCAGAAAAATGTCTTTACTGGTTTATGGTTCAAAAAAAATAGCTGTTATGCATTGAATGCTCTATTCCGGCAGTGTACTTTAGATTTTCGACAATTCCGAAACCAATTGCCGGCACACAAATGTATATAACTAAAAATCCGGAACATTGTTTATTGCACTCAGAATTTTGACACTGAATTTCAGCATACAATAATATAGAGTATATATAAGATCTACGCCAGTACCGGGCACCGACATGGAATTATGTAAACATAGAATGCCGGAAATGTAATTTATTTCAAATGTAATCCTTGTCGACGGAAAAACGAATGCACTTAGCATGTGCATCAAGCCTTTGAACCCCTAGGCGACCCTAGCGGACGAGTTGTAGTCTCGTGAGGGTTTACATAGAGATCTACCCACAAAACCTACACTAAAACTTCTAAATCCATCAATCTTCGTCCGAGGACGATACACCCTCCATCATATCCGGGGCATACTCCGGGATTTTGGATTCCATGAATTGGTAGCTTGCATCGAATGCGAATGCTTCCCCCTTTTCCTCCAAATAGCGCGCTTTGACGACTTCATGCTACAAAAACATAACACCAACTTACTTGGTTAGTGGTGTTTAGTAGGAAGATCAAACAACATGGATCACGTAAAATAAACCACAAAAATACTTACAAATTGGTCAATGGACAAGCTAAAGTGGGGACCGTTGAAAATTGGTTTTTGGATTTCTAAATAAGCAAGTATCCCACTTTCAATGACTTGGTGCCTATCATGAATCTGTTGAACACTTCTTCTATTCGGATTCCCAAACTCTTGCATATATTTGTTGTAACCTTACCACAAAAGGTTACGGAATCCACCCTTACGGAGGACTGGCTCCTAGATCGAGTTTCCGCGTACCAAGCTTTGGTGATCGCCAAATCTTCATTTGAATCAAAGGATGCCATTGCTTTGTATGTTGAGGTATTGGGAGAGTTACAAATATTATATAATGATATCAACTTTTTAGAGTATATGGAACCAGGTGTGTGTTGTTTTGTTGGGAGAAAAAGTGTATTTATAGGATGCTGCCCAAATATGGACGTTATTGTACACAATCAATAAAGTTGTACTTGCAAAAATTTGAATTTTGAATTTTCCGGCATAGTAATAAGGATAAACGACGCGCCGGAAAAGGGAACCGGCATTGTGTAATCTATAACAACAATGCCGGTACGTGGTTTATTATACACAGAAACCATATAATTTTTGACACTATATACCGACATGTAATAAATATATAATATATATGCCGGTCCAGGATACCGGCATGGAATTATGTAAACATAGAATGCCGGAAATGTAATTTATTTCAAATGTAATCCTTGTCTACGGAACAACGAATGCACTTAGCACGTGCATCAAGCCTTTAAACCCCTAGGCGACCCTAGTGGACGATTTATAGTCTCGCGAGGGTTTACATAGAGATCTAGCCACAAAACTTTACGAAATACCTAACCAAATGCCCTAAAAACCTAAGCAAACACCAATAAACTATCAATCTTCTTAATAAGAATCCGTCTCCGATTCACCCAGCTGGTGGTACTCCGTGACTTTGGTGACAATATGGTTGACGTTGGCTTCAAACATTAATGCTTCCCCCTTTTCTTGTAAGTAACGCGTTTTCACGGCCTCATGCTACAAAAAACAACACACAAACTTTGTTTGTTACATAAAATTTGCAAACGAGTAGATTATGTCGAATTAATCATAAAGATACTTACGAGCTTTTGAGGGGAAAATCTATTGCGGGTAGCGTGATTGATCCGTTGTTTCATTCTTAGATACTCAACCATCGCATTTAGGATGATGTCGTGTCGTTCCTCGATTTGTTTGGCAGTTCTTCCTTTCAGGTTACTGTAATTGTGAATAAATTTGTTAAAAATCTTCAACCACATGGAATCCCGCGTGTTGTTATTTATAGTTGAAGGACGAGTTTCGGCGTACCATGCTTGGGTGATTTCTAAATCTTCCTCCGAGTCGAACAATACCATTTGTTGTATATGGGATTAGGTACTATACTAAGCTATTTATAAATAATTATTCTAGGGTTTAGGGTTTATAAGTTAAGAGGCTCAAGGAGATATATAAGAACACACGAGTTTTGTACATTTGGGGTCCAAATATTATCTCTCTTTATATAGAGAAAAACCTCAACGACTGTGTTTTTTGAAAATCACCAAAACCGGCATTGAAGTAATTGTGACATAAGATTCCGGCACCAAGTTCAGGTACAGTTTTTCCATAAGCTAGTCATGCCGGTACTGGGGAATTTCTTCACAAAGATTGGGCCAAATATGCAACCATTACCGGCATGGTTTTACAACAATATGCAATGTCGTTACAGGGAACCGACATTGGATCTATAATAGCGACTATGCCGGTGTTTGTGAAATTCAAAAAAAAAAACGGCTAGTTTTTTTGAAAAATAAGACCGTTGGTGATTCATTTGTATATAATACCCCCCATTCCTTCGTAAAAATCTACACAAACCACCCACCAAATAACAAAAATCCTTCTCTCAAGAAAGCAAGCACGGTTAAAGCTTCACAAGGGATGAGAGATTCATCATCTAGCTCTATTTGCAAAGTAAGTAGATTAAACATTACTAACAATATAATCTTCACTAATATGAAGCATAACTAATATAATCTTCTCTTACAGAGTCATCATTGCAAGTGTCAAATTTGCAAGTCACCTTCTCATCTAGCCATGGAATGTCTTTTTATTTATTCAAAGTATAGAAGTTGTGATTGGACACGCCGGTTTTGGAATGCAAAAACTGATGATGTTGAAAATGGAAGAATGTTTCTAAGGTATTTGAATCGCCCTAAGTGCGATGAGTTTCAATGGTTTGACAAAGCTGTTGAACTAGCAGAGTCAAGAGAAAACCACAAGGGCCAATGCAAGCCTATCGATGGGTGTGATGGGTGTTATATGAAGGGAAAGGAATATGTTGAAAGAGAAGAAGAACCAATGAAGATGATCCTTGACAACCCCATCCCGGACGATGTCTTCGAACAGATTCGGGAAACGCTCAAAGGTTCCGCAATTGTTGAAAAGGGATGAAAATACATAATCTTTAACCAAATGTAATCCATTCTATGTTTTTTAGCATGTTTTAATTTAAAGTTTCAAATCCAATGTAATAGACTACTTAGGAATGAAATAAAAGAGCATTCGAAATGGATTTATACTCAAAACTAGCAGAGTGCCGGCATAGAAGCAACCAAGCTTATAGTGCCGTTTTTCTGTCAACTATGAAAATTTAGAAACAATCATAAAACCGGCATAGACTGTAGAAAAACGACCATGCCGGTACCTTCCAATTTCTATACAGGAACATGAAATTTTTAATCTTCTAGTTTCGTATGGTTTTATAAAACATTTCCTTGCCGTACCAGGAACCGGAAATGAACTGTAATTTTCTTGCATGCCGGAACCAGTACCGTTGTTGAATCTAATCTTTTCCATACCGGCAACAGTCGTAAATAAATCTTGCAAAAATAAAATTTCACTGGAAATCTAAACATGTTCAACATAAAGCAATCACTGGAAACCTAAACATGTTCAACATAAATCAAACAACTGGATTCTGCTTAAATATTCTTAATCCAGGTAACATAAACTAAAATCAAACCAAACAACTAAAGCGTTAACCATGAGGTACAAACGAAAACAAGTTCGGAATTGTTCAAGACGTAACAACCACCATCCATAAAAAGAAACACAACTAAATAGTTAATAACTTGGTCTTTTGCTTATTTTGTGTCGGTTTCTTTTTAATTTCCCCGAACAAATCTCTTGCACTAGGGTCGGTTTCTTCAATTTTATCAAGCTTCTCCACGACTTCCTTCACTTCTTCATTGGATAACCCATCTCCTTCATCGTACTTGCAACATAACTGCTTCCTCAACTTGCCAAGCCGACGCCGCTAGTTTCATACATACAACACATAATTAGTATATATATGCTAATATAAGATTATGTGTACATTAAATGACTAAGTAATTAACAATACTTACTAGCAATCCAACGGTCTTAGTAAGTTGGGCGATCGTAGGTGGTGCTAGTGCGGGAGTTGGAACGGGAGGGTGTTTCTGGGGTGGAACTTGGACGTCATCCGGGCGGACGACAAAAGGATGTGACCATTGCAGGTAATCTTCCATGTAGTCGGCATCAACCTCATCACCGTTTTCCGCAAGCTCCCACTTATCCAACTGACTAATATCTACCAAACGACGTGGTTCCCTATCCCTCCAATCTGTTGGATCCGGTTTTGGATCATACTCTACATGCAACCGATTAGGAGTTGAAAAGCACCGAGAAAGGTCAAGAACAAAACATTTAAAAGAGTCCGTCTTGATATGTGATAATTGCTTATATCCAAGTTGGCGCATCACACGTGTAGGATTGGCCATAACGTATCCTTTTGGGTGGAACAACGGTCCATGGTAGAATGCAACGTTAGAAAACCTCAAAACTTGGCGGTTTCCTCTAACCTCCTTGTAAGGGTCGAACACAACATCTTTGGTACTCATCGCGTCCAAAGCCAATCTCATATCGATAAGTCGACCTATGTTACCGGGCTTCGGAGTATTATTGAACTCGTATCTCCTAGCTATAGGCGTATCGGGTTCGGGAAGGTCTTTGATCTTCAAGGAGGTCCAGTCCTTGAATAAGGTGGGGAAGTGTTCATAAGCCCACACCTATTCCAAGGTGAAGCAATAATTTTTGTTTCTAAGTTCACGATAAGGGTACATGTGAATAATATACATAATAACATAAGTTTAAAAACAAAATTACCTGCAGTAGAGTGAAATTCCCGACAAATTGGTTGGTTTTAGCCTTAGAGGCCCTTCTTATCTCCGTCATCAAATGTGTCATTACCGCGGTGCCCCAAGAATACCTATAGACATCTTCCAACGGATCCAAGTACTGAAGGTAGTTCGCACTAACCCTTTTTCTATTAGTGTCAGGGAATACCCTAGTGCCCAAGATGTATAACATGTATGCATCGGCTATATAACGAATTTTTTCAGGGTCCCATCCATCCTCCAAACTTCTTTGCTTTGTGTTTTCAAACTTCTTCTTAAGCAGCGTCAACTTGATTGTCTTTGTCTTACCAGACGTGGGTTCATAAAAGCTCTCCACAGAAGTTTTGTAGTCCCAACCAAACAACTTCTTAGTCAGAGCGTGCAACTTCGACCATTCTAGGTCCAGAGACTCAACTCCTTCTGCAATTGATTTGCTGGTAACATTCAAGCCTAGAATGTTCTGAGCATCATCAGGCATGAAGGTCATCTCCCCAAAAGGGAAGTGCATGGTATCGGTTTCACCATGATACCTTTCGACGAAGCAATTGACAGTCAAGGAATTAGGCTTCACATAATTTTAAACCAAAGCATATAGACCAGAATCCATTACTATTTGTTGGACCTCTTCACATTCCCTGGACAATTTCCAACAATCCGCGACTTGGTTTCGGCAAACACGCACAACCTTCTTATGATCCAACAATTGGGAGACAATACAATTAAGATATTTTACATAAATACACAACAATACATATGCACAAGATAAAAAATGCTTACATAGTTTTGATAGATAGTACGAGCCCACGAGTGTTTGTATCCAAATAGTATTTTCGGTCGGAGCTTCACCCCAAATTCTACCACGTTCAAGGTCAGATATCATGTCATTAATATGAGGAAGGTGGGAACCTTTAACTTTCACTTTGCCATTTACCTTATTGCCATTGCCATTCTTGGTATTGCCTTGTGTTGGTTGTTGACTTGGACCACCAACTTCGTTTTGGCTTGCTAATTTACTTGAAGGAACCACATTATATTCATATTGCTCATCTTGATCATCGTGGTCACGGATTACAGCTCGACTACGGTCACCACCACTCTCCCAAATTATCCCTCTTGTCTCAACCCCCAAACGCTTTTTGTGACCTTCATATTTACCTCGAGGAGGGAGAGATTAAGGAGTATCAAGACCCTCCTTCCTTCTTCTCTTAGTGACCGCATCTTTAGTTTTTCTTTTGTTAGCTTCCTTGGCTTTTGACCTATATCATAAGCACACGAAATGAATGTGAGACAACTCACTTTCAGTTTTTGTACCGGCATTGACATACTTAAACAAACCATGCCGGTTAAGTGTTCCGGCAGTGAAAATTGACTATCGAGAATGCCGGTAGTCATATGTAATTCTCCTAGATATCAAAAGACTACTACCAGCACTCTCGAAATAAGTAAATTCCATGCCGTAACTTTGTACCGGAAAACAAATCAATCTAAAAGCTATGCCGGTATAGGTGACAAATTCTTAAGTTTTCCTGTATGTTTTAAGTCCACTACCGGCATGCTCGAATTATTACAAACGAATGTCGGTACCCAAAACCGGCATGTAATGCAACCCAAAATCTATGCCGGTACTGGTGACAATTTCATAAACTCTCCTGTATGTTTTAAGTCCACTATCGACATACACAAATTATTATTAAAGACTGCTGGTACCGAAAAACCGGCATAGACTTCGACCCAAATTCTATGTCGGTAGAGAAAATTCAGTTTCAGGTGAATCTGGGGTTGGAAACGGCATTGCATTCATCCAGGATTGAATGTCGGACAACAAAACCGGCACTGTATTCATACATATTTCAGTGCCGGTACTCACTCTCAACTGTTTCAATTAGGGTTCGCGATTCTAACCTAAACCCATTGCTATAAATCGATTTAAACACTCATAAAGTAGTTTAAAATCACTTACCTTCTCACAGAAGCCATGGTTGCGAGAGGTTGATTGTCCAAATCTTTTTATTCTTTCTCTTGAGCAATCTTAACAATTCTTTGTTCCTGTTTTTGTTGAGCAATCGGTTTTGAGTTCGATTGGGCATTTGTTTTCTTTCGTTGAGGCATTGTTTATGATTCGGGTAGGTTAATCGACGAAGAAATTTTTGAATCGACGAAGAACGGATGAAGAACGATGAATTTTTTTTTTTCAAAACCTAACCCTAGGTCAGTGCCGGTACTGAAATGGGGGATATACGAATTTGGTTTTTGATTTTAATGTTTTAGAAGAAAGGGTATAATGGTCTTTTCATAATGTTTTTAATTAATCAAAGGGTATTTTAGTATTTTCATACCCAAAAATCACCCCTTAGCACACACCGTGGGTTGGGGGAAGTAATCAATATCCCCCAATTCCTTTTTTTATCCCCCAATTTCGCATTCTTTTTATACTATGTTTCGATAAAAAAATGAACCACAGTCACGGATTTGATAAAGAAGGTTTCAGGAAGTTTAGGAGAGAATATATTCTGGTAAGATTTTATTCTATCATGTGATCAATTCTAGAGAATTGAAACAAGATACAAAGCAACCGCGTAAAGAAGAGAACAAGATATGAAATAAGCCGTGACTTCCAGTGAAAGGCAGAGAAGGTTTTTGGAAGATTTTCACAAGATATTTTTGGCTTGAGGTGTGTATATAGGATGTGTTGAAGTCAGAGAAGAGATATCGAGGGTTTGAGGGTTGAGAAGAACCGAAGAGAAGGAGTGCAGAGAATCATCTTTGTTGTTGCTGAAGAAAAGAAGGCGAAGAACATTAGGCAGCTTCAGTCAGTCGCTAGTTCAGAGGTCTGTCGCAGGGACTGTCGTTTTTAACAGTGCTTGCTACAAACTTTCTGCCACTGATAGCGGTCTTATTTTTCTGTCACCTTTGTAACTGTCAATCTGCAACGCTTATAAACGTTGCAATTGAGCTGTTTTCTTCTTTTTCATATATTTCTTCAATAAAAACACCTTTTGAGCTATGCATTATTATTTTGAGTGTGTTTTGAGCATGAACACTAGGACAATGGAGTAAGCTATTTTCATACATGTGGTAATTCTATTTAATTCTTTTGCATATGACTTTTGCACTAGTTTAAATTGATTTATGATTTTTGTTGATTATTTGTGATTTTGTTTGATGGTGTATGCTTAGTCTTAAGAACTTTTGATGCGCCATGCTTATGGTTTACATCTAATGCTTTATAAAATATACTTTTCAGAAAAAAAAAAGTCAATATTTGTTATTTTATTATCTATAATTGTATGAATTAATAGTTCAACCACATGAATATGAGAATTGGTGGAATCCTGAGTCTCAGTACCTCTCGATATTGTTACAATATTTGTATATATTTTCTCTATTTTTAGTGTTTTCTATTATTAAGTCTTAAATCGAATCTCAAAAAGTCTGAGCGAGCGATATCTTATTTATCACTTCTACAATCACATCAATTTTTGGCGCTGCCGATGCGGACTTGTATTTAGGTTTAGGTTTTAGATTTTAATTTGGTTTTTATTTTATTATGTTATTTTTCTAGATTTTACTTTGGTATTTCTTTAGTTTTTGGTGTGCAGGAATCACTTAAAGCTAAAAGTGAAAAGTTGGACTTGCCTTCCGAAAAGGGAGAAAACCGAAGAGTTTATTTTTACGAACTGTTATTAGTTTCTTTATTTTATTTTTGGACTTGTAATTATTATTTTTTTGGGTTGCTTGTTTATTTTAGTATTTTATTTATTATTGTAAAAAAAAAATAATTGGACAGACCAATTGCATTTTCACTTGACGCCGATTATAGGAAAACACGTGGTTTAGTACGATGAACCCTCTGGGAGTTATCATCTGAAACCCCACAAGTCTTAGCCTCGTACCATTGACCAATCTTTGACTATAGGTATATATTTATAAAGTTGAACCAAGCTTACCTAAATTGGTGAACCTCAGCATTTGCATGTGCATGGATTTTTGCTAAATTCTTATATGCGTAAAAGAGACGCTTTAGGTCGTTTTACTAGTACTTCTATTTTAGGAAATAAGGATATCGAATATCTTAATGTATAGAGTCCTATTTTGGAAAATCTAGTTTTGAACGTCCGTATCTAGGTGATAAGAGTATCCTAGTCCTGTGATAGCGCCAGAAATGACAACTTTAAGAACTTTGTTGAACCCAACTAGGACTAGTTGTCCATCAACTATCAGGTTAGATGACACTGATGCAAGCTATGAACTGAAACCAGGGACCATACAGATGCTCCTGGTATTTTGAGAGAAAGAAAATGAAAACCCTTATTTCCATGTTAGGAATTTTGAGGAAATTTGTAATACATGCTCTAAGAATTAGAGACCTAGATGACGAAGCATTGAAACTTAGGCTATTTCCTGTTTCCCTCAGAGACAAAGCAAAATCTTGGCTATATAGTTCAATTTCAACATATGAACAACTTATATCTTCCTTTTTCAATAAGTTTTTCCTTAGGCACAAAACATCATCTATTAGGACGCAAATCTGCACATTTGCTCAACTAGAGGGAGAATCTTTGTATAGGTATTTGGAAAGGTTCAACTATTTACTATCACAATGTACTCATCACGGCTTAGAAAAGGTAAGGCTCGTTCAGATCCTTTATGAGGGTTTAGATTATCCAACAATAAATATGGTTGAGTATTTATGTACATGTGGGTTTGAAAATAAGGTTATTGACCAGGCAATGGCATTTTTGAATGACATTGCCGAAAGACCCAACAATGGGAAAGTAGTAGGGAACCCCATAAAAAAAATTCTTCTAGGTAGAGAAAATGTCAATAGGGTGGAACAAAACTTTGAATTAGATGCCAAAATTGCCGTTATAGCAAAAAGGTTAGAAGCTTTACAATTGAGTCAAACTAGTAGTAGAAGATACCCCTTTTGGAAATGACATACTTTGAAGAGAAAGCTCATTCTCTTTAAAATAAAACTAGGTTCGATAACTCTCAAAAGTTTGACATATATTCGGAAACCTATAACCCTGGTTCGAGAAACCATCCGAACCTTTTATGGTCTAAGGGCCAGAGTCAAGGTCAGTTTAGTAATTCTAATACTCCCCCAGGATTCTATTTTAAGAATCCTTCAGGTCAAGCATAGTTTCAGATGCCTTCAGATAATAATATCATTAGTTTAGAGGAGTCTCTCGCCTTGTTAACCCAGAAAAGTGCAATTTCAACAATCGGTTGCCCAAGGTTTATAAGAAAATAAAAAGATGGTCCCAGGCTAAATCTCAGGCTATTACCAAGTTAAAAGACCAGGTTAGTCATATAATCGTGTATTTACGAGAAAAAGGTAGGTTCCCTAGTCAACCAATACCCAATCCTAGAGGAGTTCATGAAATATCTTTTGAGAAAACATCAAACCATGTGAATTTGATAACAACCCTTAGGAGCGGTAAAAAGGAAGACAATAAGGTAGCCATGCCTAATAGTGAACATATTGTAGATCCACCTTCTAGTTCCTAAGAGGAGCCACTAGCTGAAGAAATTGACAAAGTTTCTAGTGATGCCAATGCGGTTCCTGATAGGTCTCATTTTGTGCCTAAATCCCCATATTCGCAGTTGTTAGCTCCAACAAAGAGTGCGAAGTTGCTAAGTGGAATCATCAGAAATGCTCGTATATGTTAAATATAATCTTGATAATAACTTAGGGCGTAGTTAATTACGATCCATATACGAAAATTTTGACAATTTATGACAAAAAGGGAAAGAATTGTTTAGTAGAAATATATGAAGACATATGGCTTTACCGAGCTTTGTCTAAGAGGTGTGAATTACATGGACGAATGTAAACTTCAACTCTAGGAAAAATAGACAAGTAAAGACGGGGGGGGGGGGG